>NC_142934.1:2911953-2934453 GCF_046866305.1 Octopus bimaculoides | reverse complement strand
TAGTTTTGACATAATTTTTACAGTTCGCCATATGTCCGTAAGCATATGGCGTAGTGGTTAAGAGCACAGGCTACTAACCCCAAGATTCCGAGTTCAATTCCAGGCAGTGACCTGAATAATAATAATAATAATAATAACATCGAAAAATACCTTAGGAATGAGAACTCAGGTTCGAAATTTCCCCAAGACACCTGATGAAGGCTGGAGGGTATATCAGCCGAGACGTTGTGTTTACAACAAACAAGATGAGGATGAATATCAGTCAAATGTAAATAATGTAAATAATGTATAATTCTTACAGTTTTGAAGGGGGGGGGGTAGTGGAGGAGAAATGGGAGAGAAGAAGGGGAAAGGTAATGTCAGTGATATTTTAGAGGGCCTTAACCAAAACATGTAGAATACAACCCAACTAAAGAAAAAGTGTGGCCAGTATATCTTCTATATAAATGAGAGGAGTATGTGGTTATGTGTAGGTGTATCTCGCCCTCAAAGGCTCTGAAATGGTGTGTCCTTAAGAAAAACATATTATTATATACATACATACATACATACATAAGTATGTATGTATGTATGTATGTATTCTTTTATTCTTTTATTCTTTTACTTGTTTCAGTCATTTGATTGCGGCCATGCTGGAGCACCACCTGTAGTCAAGCAAATCGCCCCCAGGACTTATACTTTGTAAGCCTAGTACTTATTCTATCGGTCTCTTTTGTCGAACTGCTAAGTTACGGGCACGTAAACACACCAGCATCGGTTGTCAAGCGATGTTGGAGGGACAAACATATACACATATATATACATATATACAACAGGCTTCTTTCAGTTTCTGTCTACCAGATCCACTCACAAGGCTTTGGCTGGCCCGAGGCTAAAGTAGAAGACACTTGCCCAAAGTGCCACACAGTGGGACTGAACCCTGAACCATGTGGTTGGTAAGCAATGTACTTACCACACAACCACTCCATGTATGTATGTATGTATATATATATATATAATTATAAATATACATACATACATACATATACATATATATATATATATATATATATATATATATATATATATATCATATATATATAAACAATTGTAAATTTCTGATGTTATTGTCATTGCAGGTATAAAAATAAAGAAGATTACCCTGACACACTTCACGGCTGTTTGACCAGTCATTAAACGACCCTCCTTTCACTGCCCAGTCAATTACTATTTATATCAAACACAAACCAGAATCTATAGAGATGGCTTCACCAATTTACATATCATGCCTTTCTTGGAGAGGCACAGTTAAATACTTCATAAAAATTTTATTCCTTTGGTTCTCAACCTTTTTAATATTTCGATTTGATCCAAAACCTGGATTCTTTTGTGGTGGCGGCGGCGGCGGCAGTGCGGAGTGGGGGTGGGGGTGGGGTGGCCTTAAACCCCCAGAAAGTTAAACAAGTAAATTAAAGAAAAACTGATTATAATAATAGAGAGAAGACTGTTGGGGGCTGCTGGAAGGATGCTTGAGGGCCACATGAGGCCCTGGGGGTAGTGGTTGGGAATCGTTTTATACACAGGCAGCATGTATTCTGGTCACAAAGAAAAAACAACGTATATTTATATCTGTATACTTTCTATGGTGTCTGCATTTATAAATGGTTGGTGAACAGAACTAAATTTATCTTCGATTTATGAGACATTTAGTGATTCTCTTTGGTACTAATGCTGCTTCACTCACACTTGTTGCGTTCAAGTAATTCTTTTTCTAGAATGCTTGAGAAAGACTCACAGAACCAATGCATTTCTCCTTGAAAAGAGGTGCCCTTATGTAGAATTTGGAAAATACACATCAAGATAGAATTGAGATAGATAGATAGATAGATAGATAGATAGAGAGGTAGATAGATAGCTAGATAGGTAGGTAGATAGATAGACAGACAGATAGATAGATAAATAGATAGATAGGAAGATAGGTAGGTAGGAAGGTAGGTAGGTAGGTAGGTAGGTAGATAGATTGTGAGAGAGGGGGAGAGAGGGAGATAAGTGGATAATTACATAACAAGGTATGTGTGTGTGTATAGATATATGTATACATATACAGACAGGCTGACTGACAGACAGACAGACAGATAGATAGATAGATAGATAGATAGACAGACAATAGACAGGTAGGAAAGTAGGTAAGTAGGTTGAAAAATAGACAGATCGATAGACAGGCGGACAAGCAAAAAGATAGAGAGACAGATTGATAGACACAGAGAACTAGTTCCATCTTTGAAGAAAAATGAGGCAGTTTTTCGTTGTTTAACTCTAAGACAATGCCAACGAAGCTGACGTTATGCTCAGAGCCATTCAAGCCGTCATCTTGCCGACTTTTTTCTTTTTTTTCAGGTAATACAATACATCGTTTAATCGTCCTCTCTTTTCGAAGGCAACAGGAAACAATTTGAAAGAGATTTAGCTGCTATTACGAGCAGTTCGAGAGACCGTATAGAGTCGGTGTGGTTTTATATTTGTGGAGTGTGAAATAGAGAGAAAGGGCGAGAGGAGAAAGAGGAGAAAATGAAGGGCAAAACGGGTCAGATATGAAAAGACAAGAGAGAAGGAAAAAATCAAAACTGCATCAATGGAGACAAATTACCTATCGTCTTTCCATTTGTAGGTTCCTGATTCTTCAACAAACATTTCGCACCACCGCAATCACCAACACATCTGTCCACACACACACACACACTATATATATATATATATATATATATATATATATATATATATATATACATATACATAAACAAACAGTTACATTTATCTCTTTCTCCATCCCCCCTCTCTCTCTCTCTCACTCTCTCTCACTCCCTTTCCTCTCCCACATCTCTCTCTCTCTCTCTCTCTCTCTCTCTATTTCGCTTTGTTCTATACCGCCGCTGTTTCAACGTCAATTTTTGTTTTTGCACCTGGACTTCGACAGTACGTCACACACACACACACATGTAAATATTCCACGCGCGCAAGCAGGACGTTAAATGAATATATTAATGTATTTTAATCACGCACAAAGAAAATATAGACCCTGCCCCACCTCCCGGCTTAATTACAGTGAAAATGGATTACATCCGCCTATACACACACATATACACGTATATATATTTATAAATATTTATATCATGATTGACCGCTAAATCCACAAGTTTTTTTTCTTTCTGTTTATTTCCTCGTGTTTCTTTCTGTTGAAGAGCGTCGGCTCGAAACGTAAAAGACTTTCTCACCTTCCCGAGCGTCAAACTAACACACCTGCTTGTTGATTATACACCTGTCTTCATCTTTTGTTTTTCCGTAAATTTCACACACACACACACGTATAAATACACACACATACATACATATGTGTATACATGTATATATAATACATGCGTATGTATGAATATATATATATATATATATATATATATATATATATATATATAAAGGGTAGGAAAATTATAGAAATTGTTCTACCAGTGGCCTAGTATGTATAAAATAGTCAATAGACAAGATATTTTCATATATAATTAGTGTACATTTAAACACAAAAGAGGTGACCCTAACAGGACGCCTTATATGCTAGAAAGAACAAAGTCCATGTAAGGCGTCCTGTTAGGGCCACTCCCTTTGTGTTTAAATTATGAAAAACGGGCAAGGCCGGTTTATGCGATTACCTTGGGTTTCCCATCCATAAGGGCTTAGCTTTATGGCGTATCGTCAGATCCCAAAAAACTCGTTGGTCCATGATCTCTTAAAAATATGGAGGGGGAAATGCCTCACTACTCAAAGGTATGGGCCAACGGATTTTGGGGATCAGACAACATGACATAAAGCTAAACCCTTTATGGACGGGAAAACTAAGGTAATCTCATAATCCGACCTTGTCTATAACTTACAGTATGCATCTTCTTTCGGATTTATGTCTTTTTTACAAAAGATATATATATATATATATATATATATATATATATATATATATATATATATATATATATAAAATATGTGTGTGTGTGTGTGTGTGATATACACGCATATATACAAAAGTACGTGCTGACGTGTATGTAGAACTGAGTAACAGTCGCCTGACTCATGCCATGATAACCTAGAAACATACTCTATTTCATGTATTGAGTATTTTCTGTGCACTTTACTTTATATACATACATATAATATTTATAAGTGTGTGTGTGTGTGTATATATATATATATATATATATGTATGTATGTATGTGTGTGTATATGCTTGTGTCTGTATTTGTCCCATCAAACTCACTTGACAACCGATGTTGGTGTGTTTACATCCCCGTAACTTAGTGGTTCGGCAAAAGTGCCCGATAGAATAAGTACTAGGCTTACAAAGAATACGTTCTGGAGTCGACTTGCTCGACTAAAGGTGGTGCTCCAGTATGGCCGCAGTCAAATGATTATATGTATATATATATAAATCCATACACACATTATGTATGTATACAAACATACACACACAACACATGCGCACGCATACACGCACGCAAATCTCATCGCGCATTCATTCGGGGAATGACATCACACAAACACCTCTACACACACACACATACATACAGACTGCAACCACACGAGTATACACACACACACACACTGCAGTATATATATATACACATGCATACACAGACTGCAACACATTTGTATACAGACGCGCATACACATACACACACACACACATAGATACACACACTGCAGCACATTACACTCGCACGCACACGCACTCTTATAAACCAATGGTTTTGTTTCTGGCTGCTAGAAATAGCAGCTCCAATCACACCTCATAGGAAGGACACATTATTACAAGACAGTCGCAAATCTCCCTGAGCTATAATAATAACAATAATCCTTTCTAATAAAGGCACAAGGTCTGAAATTTGAGAGGAGGGCTTAATTCGATTACATCAACCCCAGTACACAACTGGTACTTAATTTATCGACTCCGAAAGGTTGAAAGGTAAAGTCGACCTCGGCGGAATTTAAACTCACAACGTAGCGACGGGCTAAATACCGCAAAGCATTTCGTCCAGCGTGCTAACGATTCAGTGAAGAATACGAATCTCCACTCATACCATTCTAATGGAGAACTGACTTCAAACAATATATCAATTGTAGCATTTTCAAACGTGACTCACTTCCTCCTCTAATTTTTTTGCATAGCCCTAATGCCCCTTACAAGTAAGCTTAACAGCGTTTGGGTATAGAATCGAAAAGACAATAAGTCATCTGTTTTATATGGATGACTTACGGCTCTATGGCAAAGACAATGATGAGCTTGAAGGCATATTACGTATTGTGAAAACACTCAGTGATGATATTGGAAAGGAACTTGGTCCTAATAAATGTGTCAAGGCCGCTTTCCATTGAAGACCTCACATTCAGTGGTGTTGGATGTTGACACAATCATAAAAGAACTCGAGCAGGAACAAACTTACAAATACTTCGGAATAAATGAGGGTTCTGGCATTCAACATGCAAGCATGAAAGAGGAGATCAGGAAGGAATGGTACAGGAGGGTTCGAGCAATCCTCAAATCTGAGTTAAATGCACGCAAGAAGGTATTAACCATAAATTCCTTAGCAATTCCAGTTGTTATTTACAGTTTCAATGTGTTGTTGTTAGAAGTATTCTTTTCAACTGTCTACAAATACAGCCAGGCTGAAATAATTAATGCATTCTTCCAGGAGTGAATTAAAAAATTCTCAAACTTGAGGGGATGGGTCCCTTAGATATTAACATGGGCCCCCATATATGGATTCTAATGGCGCAGGGGCCCACTTGCCATCGCGCAAACTGGCAACCTGGCCAGCCCGCCACTGATCCCCGTGTATTCCTTATACCGTACTCAATACGAACTCTAGGTTAACCATTTTAAGACTGGTATTTAAGAAAGTCTAACTAGTACAACAGTTCCCAGTACTTATCGCTGATATAACTGGCGAGTATTTCATCGTGTTGAGCAAGAAAGACCTTCTTCTTTGCCTTATATTACTTGTACTTGTGTTTGGGGTAGCATTCATCCGGCGTGGGTTGAGTCGGCTCCGACAAACGAGTCATGTTCGGAGTTTCAGTGGAAATACAAGTTCACACGTGGTCCTCGGTCACATGCATTCATACTTTAGGACAGTGTGAATCGTAGCAGCTCATCTTACCGTCGATTGTCCACCGTTGCAGAAAAATATCGCCGACCAAGCTACCACTGATTATCGGAGCAAACGCTGCCAAGATTTGAAACAGGTTCTAGAGACATCTTTAACAAAATCTAAAGGGTGCATCACTCCCACTGGTCTTCCAGCACAACAGACACCCACGCGAATCTCTGAGGGCCCATGCTATTGCTAGATTGTCGTTGAACCTACACTAGGTTCATCTGTCCTTTCGACAGGTCTAGTTTTTAGTCCTCATGGGTCTCAAGCGACCCGCCTCACCAGACAAGCCTAGTGCAGTGCCGGTTTAGTCACTGATAACCCGACCATGCAACAGGTTGTACTGGATTTCATGTCACCATCAGCACTCTTGAGAGACCTAATAAGTGCCTTATATATATATATATATATATATATATATATATATATATATATATATATATATATATATATGTATTTTCCAGATGGATACAGGTACCACAGAATCATTAAAACAAGAATTCTTTGAAAGTTAGCCGTACATGTACTAGCAACATCAAGAATCTGATTTACGATACCGACAACATCAATTTCAACACCAACCTTCTGTCATTTATCGGATCCTGACATTAGTGGTAACGGTATGGCACTCACCACTGTAAGATCGTAGTTTCAATTCCAAGAGCGGGTAGCGCTTTGAGTTGTTGAGCAAAACGCTTCATTTCACGTTCAGCTGTAAATGAGGAGCTCTGTGATAGACTGGCGTCCCGCTCAGAGGGCGACCGTTGTAATCCTGGTCCCTTATACGCCTTGGAAGACGGGTAACCAGCTTGATGAGGCCTGGGACTTGAGAAAGTGAAGTCCAGAAGTTGTTGATGATGACGATGACGATGATGATGATGATGATGATGATGATGGTGATGAATACTATTGTGTCAAAATCATTTCATGTCCATTTAACAACAAATATCTGAGCTAAGAGTTAACAGATGGCGTCAAAGTGAAGTTAAAAGGCCACAACTTTGGATTTTCTGAGTCTTTTTATGGAAAGTTCCAAGAAATTCTATAAATAGCCCATGAACATTTTCGATTCCGTTCCTAAGCCACACATTAGACCAAAGATTTCCAGACTCCCCTGTTGCGAAGTTTGGTTAAAAAATTATTTCGCAAGAGATTGAAATTGCTTCTTGGAAAAACGGTTCAAGTTTTTAAAGAAATTAATTTTAATTTAATTTTTTTTATTTGTTTCAGCCACGCTGGGGCACTGCCTTGAAAAGTTTTAATCGGAAGGAATCGACTCCAGGATTTATTGTTTGATGTAGCCTGGTACTTATTCTATCGCCGCCAATCTCTTTTGACGAACCGCAAAGTTACGGGGTAAGACAGAAGTAAGGCTGCCACCCATCAGATTCTTCAACGAAAACTTCACAGCGACAACAACTGTGTCGAGAACCAGCTGGGTCCACCACGAGTTAGAGAAGCCCATGGTGTGAGTGCAGATGAGTTTTAAACCGCCAAAATCCCAGTGTAAGGGTTTGAAAAAAGAAAAAAGTCACCAACAGATTCTACTTCAAAGTGGAAGAAGAGCAGATTCCGTCTGTCACAGAAGAAAGCAGGGAAGAATCCATGTTGGAAAGATCTCCATAAAAGTGATTAGAGCAGAGTTGGAGAACTGGTTGAGGGCTGTAGAGAAGCCTGAATTACTAAGAAGATTCAAAGTTTGGGTCTACGAGCATAGGATCCTCCTGAGAATCTTCTAGTCACGTATGAAAGCCCCATGACAGTAGTGGAGGGCTTGGAGCATATAAAGAGCGACCATGTTCGTAGATGGCTGGGTTTGCCCCGCAGTTTGAGCGGCATCAGGCTGTGCAGAGGCTGCGAGATTAGGATTCCCCTTCGTTTCTGTCAAGGAAGAATTCACGGTATCACGGGTTCATGAAAAACCTGCAATGCACCAGTTCCAGTGTCTGGTCTTGGGATTGCAATGAGAACAAGGAAGAAGTAGAAAGCAGCTGAGGCAGTCTTGCAGGCAGTGGAGCGGCCGAAACACAAGGAATGCTCAACAGGGTAAGGCCAGATTCGGAAGTGCTACGACAACGTCAAATGACACGGCTGGCAGGAAGGAAAGGTGGAAGCTAGAGAAGGAGGTGTGAAATTCAATGGCAGGAATGGGCAAAACAGTTTTGTAACGATGCAGAAGCTGAGGTGGGGCTGGATGAAGTGGGAACAGCGGAGTGGAGTGGAATGTCACCAGGCAGAACAGCCGGAAGTGAAACCCGCAAAGGATCATTCTGTGTTCTGAGGCAAGGGCCCTCAAATACATCCTAATCGGCCGCATAGGGTACTGAGTGAAGGCCGCTATCACTGGAGACACGATCAGGTCCTTGAGGTCATCACTAGGGTAGTCAACAAGGGAAAATTGAACGCAAAAATGCTTACACAACAGTTAGAAAGATAGCCAAGGAGGGAGAGTGGCTGAGGAAGAGACCCAAGAACAACTCTGAGTGTTTACTCACCACAGCACAGCACTGAGTAATGGAAACTGATTTGGAGAAACAAACCATAATTTCTAGTCATATCACCCAGATCATGTTGAGACTAGATATGATTTTGGTTTTCAAGACAACAAGGCAGCTGATTCTATTGGAGCTAAATATGGTCTGAGAAGAGAGGTTGAAGGAGATACAAAAGAGAATGAAATTTCAGTGCCAAGAATTTGTGGAGAACTGTCTCAAAACTAGGTGGAAAATGAGGTATTTATCAGCTGAGTGTTTGTACCTGAGTAAGGTCTGAGGAACTCTGGGCATTACAGGAAGAGGCAGAGGAGTCTTCAAGAACAATGTAGAAGCTGCTGAGAAAGCCTTTAGATGGCTCTGGTTGAAAAGAGGTGATCGGTGCGGTTAGCAGAACGCTGCATGGACACAGACTTAGGGGTTAATCAACCTAGATCGGATCTCCTAGATGAGTGAGTTTGTTGTAAGATCCGAAACCACCAGTAACCCAAGGATACATCACTGACGATGTGTCCAAGTATCACATCGATAGAGATATGTTGAACTGATCATTACAGCAACAATTATCTGTCTACGCGCGTGCACACACGCACACACACACAGATACATACGCAAATAAATGTGTGTGTATTTTCCGTTGTCTTGGACAGAGAATCTACTGGAAACAAAATTGTGTAGGTGGGATGGTAGGAGAGGGCGTGAAGAGAAGAATGACAGCAGGAGCGGAGGAGGAGGAGGAGGAGGAGACTGGCAAGCGAAATCACACACACACACACAGACACAGACACACGTTTATATATTCGCTCATATCTAATGCACAACGTAGACGTCCATATGTACGAATACATCAACACCGTGTCCAAACATATTCATATTCACGTACATGAGATTGTATGCATGTGTGTATAAGTGGTTGTGTTTAGTTACGAGTATGTCTTGGTTGAACAAAATTAGGAGGAACGTCGTGCCAACGTGGACCACCTTGTCTGTCTGTCTATAAATATTTAGTCTATCTATCCATCTACCTACCTACCTACCTACCTGTCCGTCCGTCTATCTATCTATATATCTATCTATCTACCTACCTGCCGGTCTATCTACACACACAGATAATATTATATATATATATATATATATATATATATATTTATATATATGTATGTGTGTGTGTGTGTGTGTATATACATACATATAAATATACATATATGTTCATAACTAGACACGCACACACATACATGCATACATGCGTACGCACATACATACATATATACACAAAGATATAGTCTAACGAGGCCTTCTGTATCTAAGAGAGTAAGCGGTGATTCGGTTGCTATTTCTAGCAGTAGGAGCGGCTCTACGAACGCACACAAGAGAGAGACAGATAAAGAATTGATGAGAGCCACTGCTTCGTGGGTCTTCTCTACTCAGCAAACAAAAGACAGACAGACAGACAGGAAGTAAAACAACGAAAAGACTTTTTTTTTATACCATTTCTTCAGACTGATGTTTACAGTGTGAAGACACAAGTCACTGCATTACAACAACAACAACAACAACAACAACAACAGCAGCAGCAGTTCAATCATTTCAGGCTTTGATGCCGCAATGAAAGCAGGGGAGACGGAGAAGGAGAGGGATGGAATGGAGAGGGAGAGCGAGGAAGAAAATGCAGAGAACGATGTCGGTGGATCGCTTTGTTTTTTTCTTTCTCTTTTCCTTCGTCTATCGGTTGTCTTGTAGCAATCAGACATAACTGAAAAGTACTTTAGATGTTCCGCGCCCCCGCCCTCCCATCACCACCACCATCCGCAGTATATGCATGAAGACTGTGCATTCACACACACACAATAACACACGCACACACATACCCACTAACACACATACACGTGTGTGTGTGTATGTATGTATGTATGTATCTATCTATCTATATAGAAATATATATAAATATTCTTTTATTCTTTTGTTTCAGCCTTGACGCTGTGGCCATGCTGGAGCACCGCCAGTGGCACACATATATATATATATACACACACATACATACATATATTTATATATATATATATATATACACACACCTATCTGTATAAAATACACCTGTGTATAGAATACATATATACACACACACATATATATATATATATATATATATATATATATATATATATATATATATATATATATATATATATATATATATATACACACACACACACACACACATATATATATATATATATATATATATATATATATATACATTTAAATGAAAAAAATGTGTTGTAAATAAACAACAAAAGGATGAAAAACGTACAACGTATACACAGTTTTTCATTTATTAAGTAACGGAACATATATATATAAATGGAGAGAGAGAGAGAGAGAGAGAGGTACAGGTTACATATTCTGAAGAATCCTTTGTTCCTGAATATCTAAACAATTGTGTATTAGGATAAATGGCACCGAAACCCAATTATTACGTTAGGTGTCGCCGCACATCGGAAATTCAAGAGCCGCGTGCGGCCCACACAATGGCCCTCGTTCTTAATCGCATTGGTAAACTTTCGTCATATACGAACACACGCATACATACATACATACATATATATATACACTCACACACTATACACACACGCATATAATCCTACACACACACATATATATAAACACATCTATATACCGCATATACACACTTATACACACACATATACACACGCATATACACATAAAACTATATATTTGCGTCTATGGAGATATTACACACGGTCGGTTTAGGAAATCTCGGCTATACTTTCTCGCAACACGTCATTATGGGGTCGAATGAGAGAGAGAGAGAGAGAGAGAGAGAGAGAGAGAGAGAGAGAGATAGAGAGAGAATAACTGAGTCGTGAGTGAGGGGGGGGGGTGTAACGCGCACCTTGTCTAAAGATGAGTCAAAAGAATGACAATCTGGTAGTAATTACAAATGGAATATACCAGAATCCGAAAAGAAATGAAACGAACTATGATGGACGATGGTGGTGGCGGTTATGATGACGACGATGATGATGATGGTCTGATAGGTCCATAGTGTTGTGTGGTGATCTGCAGCGGTGCGCGATGGCGTGAGGCGACGGTGATTTATGAGGATCCGCGTGAGCTTGTGATGGTGATTGGTGATTTGAGTTTGGGTATGGCGATCGCTAGTGGCCCGTGGTGGTCCGTGATGATGTGTAGTGCAGTCTATTGGCCCGAGTTGGTTTGTGGGGGATCTAAGGGGTTACGTGATTGTGTATGATGGCAAGAGGTCGTCGGTGGTAACCTTTAACAGTAACTGGAAATCTGATGTGGTCGATGGTGTTCTAAGATAGTCTACAGAGATATGTGATAATGCTGGGGCACTTTGTAAGGGTCTGTGATGTTCTGTGCTGGGGTTGTATGTGTCTGGGGTGGTCTTAGTAGCAATTCCGATCTAGGCCCTACCTTACTTGCCAAGATTGAGACCCTTTTATTTACTAGAATCTTATTTTCTGGAGTAAGGTCCTTTTTGCCGAGTAGGGTCCGTCCTGGATTTTTAAAATCTTTCTCTCTAACGTTGGAAATCACCTTTTACCATTGAACATTCAAACTTAGAAAGAATCTCTAACGTGTGTGTGTATGTGTGTGTGTACCTGTGTTTCTATCGGTACGTTTGCATATGTGTATGTAAGTCTGTGTGAAGGGGGAGAGAGAGCGAAAGGAGGTTGGGAGGAGGTCTCGCCATCATCATCATCATCACCACCACTACTACTATCACGACAAACACAACTACAGCCACTACACCACCACCACAACCACCACTACAACCTTCACTACAGCCTCCTACCTCTTCGTAGCCACCACTAGCCTCACTAAAAGTACCACCATTACAGCCACCACAGCCACCGTTACTAGCACTGCCTTTGAATGAATAGACTGGTATATTTACATTATTTACATTATGAACTCCCTTTCACACTCATATTAATATATATATATACCTCACATATGTGTGTATACGCACACACATAATATATACCTCGCATATGTGTATGTGCGCGAATCCACACACACACACACACACGCATTTTATAACGCTTTGTTCTGCTTATCTTTCTCTTTCGTTTTCTTTCCCTCACGTCTCTCTTTCACTTCAAACTCACTATTATAAAAAAATCATATCCCAAATAATAATAATAATAATAATAATAATAATAATAATAATAATAATAACGGATGATGATGATGATGATGATAATGAGTGAGAAGGTAAAATATTTAAATGTTAAATGAAAGTGACGGTGTGTGTGTATGTGTGTGTGTGTAGATGTTGGTGAGTAATGAAGGGAATTTTTGAGGTTTAGACATTTCATTGTGATGAAGAAGGAAGAATGGTTGAGGCAAAAGACGATCGACCTACCAAGAAAGCGAGTTTTGTCCAAGATTTGGGACTTCCGTTATTGTCCATGGTGTTATGTAAGAAAATCCTGCTAAACTGACGACATCGTTGCCGTGAGGGGACGATGACAATCAGATGGGAGAAGCGAGAAACAGCGGCGGCATTGATGCCCGAGAGAGTGAGAGAGAGAGAAAGATAGACAGGGAGGAGTAGAGAGGAGGAGAGAGTGGGAGGGAAATGGTGTGAGTGCAAGAAGGGGAAGAGGAGAAATGGAGGGAGTAAAATAGAATAGAAAGAGAAAGGGAGAGATAGAAAGTGCGTGAAGGGAAAGAGGGAAGAAGAAGAAAAAGGTCGTAAAATGGTGAAACGAAGAGAGAGGGAGGGAGGGAGAGGGAAAGAAAGTGCGTGAAAAAGAAGAGAGAAGAAAGAGGTAGGGAAACAGAGAGTGGGAGGAAGAGAAAGTGCGTGAAGGGGAAGGAGTGTGTAGGAGTGAGAGAGGGGAAAATAAATGAGGATGGGAGAGAGAGAGAGAGAGAGAGAGAGAGCGAACACATCAATGAAGTGAGGTGGAAGGAGAAGTAGAGGGGAGAGAGAAAGAGAGAAGATGAGTGAGGAAAAAGAAGAGAGGAATATCAAACAGAATGGGATAAGAAGAGAAAGAGAAAAAGATTAAATAGAGAGAGAGAGAGAGAGGAAAACAGAGAGAGGGAGGGGGAGAGAAGAAATGAGCGAGCAGTAGAACGAATTAAGTAGAACGAGGCGAGGGAAGCATTATTTAGCATGAGGCAAGCGAGGGAGGAGTAGGAGGCGGAGGAGGAAGGGGAGGAAGATAAGATGAGGGAGGGAAAGAGAGGTTGTAGAGTGCAAAGGGAGCTGGTGTAAGAGAAGATAGGAAGGCCACAGCTGGAACGCCTTTCATCTGAGGTCATTGGGGAGAGGAGAGGCGGGTTGCGTCAAACAATAAACAGCAGACAGGTGTATTGAGTCACACTATCTTCTCTTCTGAGGCTGGTTACGCTTCGCTTCCCTTGTTGATGTTGTTATTTTGTCAGGCTTCACGCAACAGACGGTCCAGCCTTGGCCATCCCGTCTCGTACTAAAACAGTGTATATCTACGACCAACGACACAGACATGACACAGCAAGAAATAATTATCTCGCTAATTATTAAAGCATCGACAAATATATATACAGATTATGTATATGCGTGTGCGTATGCGCGCGTATGTGCGTCGTTGATACATACATATATATATATATATATATGTATATATCTGTGTGTATGTGTGTGTGTGTATACACACACACACACACACACACAGATATATATTCGTCGGTATACATATACATATATACACATATACAAATAGCTGATAGCAACACTAAATGAGAAGGGGAGGTAATTTCAAGGAATCACCTCATTAAAGTGCTAAGGGTAAATAACTCTAATTTACTTCCACGGGAACAGTAAACTGCCCACGACGACCACCACCACCACCACCGCCACCACGGCCGCCGCCATGTTAATCACGTTTGTCACCCAGATTCCTGTCACGGGATCCCTTTTTAACTTATTATTATTTTTTTAATTACGTTAGTTTTAATTACGTAGATTACCTTTCATCAAGAATGTTCTAAGATAAATTAAATTAGCCATTACTATTTACAAATAAGATGGACAAATGCTGCACTGCTGATGAGGCGTCGCCAACTGTAGGCGCGCGGCTTAGTGGCCACGACATTCGACTCTCGATCGTAAGGTTGTGAGTTCGTCTACTATCCATGCGATTACCCCTATCCCGTATTCCTTCATCGGAGACTGTGTGAGAAAATGGTTTCTCATACCATCTCCGATGTAGAGATATATAAAATATCCCGGAAACAGCTGTAAGACCTTCTTTTTATAAATATTCTGAAATCTTTCACAGCCTTGGATTTTTATCTCATTCTGTTAATTACCACCACTACTTGACAATCAGTGTTCTCACAACTTCGCTGTTCGGCAAAAGAGACTGATAGAATGGGTACCAGGTCTTTAGGAAAACTAAGCACTGGGGGCGATTTATTCATCTAAAATCTTTCAAGGCAATGCCCCGGCATGGCCGCAGTCCAATGATCGAAACAAATAAAAATAAAATAAAGGATAAACATCCTTAAAGGGGAAATAACTTTTAAATAAACGTTTGAGAGTTACTTACCATGACTTAGTTCTCGCGGTGTCGGATGTGGTGACGTCATTGTAGTGACAAATAAGTTTTTTTCGAATCAGAGACGCTGACCGAGAATTGTCGCCGCCTCGTTTTCCCCTTCAGCTTTGATCAGGTGAAACAAATTTGTGCCAACAGATAAATAAATATTTTGGTAAATAATCACAATAATGGTGCAAGACGAGGAATTAACAACATCAACAACAACAACAACAACAATATAACAATAATAATAATAATAATAATAATAATAATAATAATAATAATAATAATAATAATAATAATAGTTTTCAGTTAGTTTTGAGTTGAATGGATTCTCTTTTATATTTTTACTTGTCCCAGTCATTAAACTGCGGCCATGCTGGGGCAACGCCTTGCAGAATTTATTTTAGTCGAATGAATCGACTTCAGTACTTAATAAATCGGTTACTTTTGCTGAACTGCGAAGTTTCGGGGACGTAAACACACCAACACTGGCTGCTAGGCGGTGGTGGGGGACAAAAACATATAAATTTACATACATGCATACATACACACACACACACACACACACACACACACACACACACACACATATATCTATATCTGGAGAATCTACTAGAATAGGGGGTCATCTTTGAGAGTCTGTGGCGTTAATGCGTACCACAAGAGTAGTAACGGAGCAAATAAAGTTAATTGCCCGTCAGCAGTAATTGAAAGTTGCGCGTTCAAGTCCCTCTTACCTAAATATAACAGAACTTTGACCGATGTATAATTAGGACATCACGGAATGGTAATTATATCAGTAATTAGAGTTTTATTCTGACATTTCCAATTAATTACGTTATTGCTTTGCTGACATTACTGTAAAACAAAAACAAATTTTGTCGATCCTCAAAGCACAAACAGCGTTTTCAGGATCCAAACAACAATTATTGCTGTGGGGTTGTTGTTGTTGTTGTTGTTGTTCTTCTTCTTCTTCTTCTTCTTCTTCTTCTTCTTCTTCTTCTTCTTCTTCTCCTCCTCCTCCATATCCATAATATCCCAGAAACAGCTGTAAGACTATATATGCATAATCATGCGCGCGCGCACATAGACACATACACGCACACACACATACAGAGTCAGTTGGATGCGATAGCATCGAAATCAAATATTTATTTACGGAGACAGCAATTATATATAACCTGAGGAAATACAACTAGGTCCTATTATACAGGTAAACCGTTTCTTAATCTAAATTGAAATCCTGTATATATATGGATCTATGTTGTATCGAAACACGTGTAGTGGTCATTAACAGCTGTCGAATCGTACTCCATCTTACTTTTGGCTCTATTTATTCTTTCAGTTATATATATATATATATATATATATATATATATATATATATATATATATAGTTAAAAAATAGTGTTATTGGACGCTCGGGAAAGGAAGGAGAGAGAGTATGACGTTTCGGGCGGAGCCCTTCGTCGGAAAGACAGAAAGTTCGGAGAATGGAAAAACGGAGGAAGAGGAAAATGGCACCGATGCCCACGAGGTTACATTGTGAAAGGACCGGAAGAGGAGGTGGTGGGGGAAAAGTTCTTTCTAAGACAGGAGAGTGAAAAAGGGAGGTGAATATCTGTGCGTGCGCGAGAGTCTGCGAGTGTGTGTGTGATAACAGAACGTGTGTGTGCGTATGTATGTGTGTGTGTGTGTGTACATGGTTTGGTGGCTTATATATATATATATATATATATATATATATATATATATATATATATATATATATATATATATATATAGGGAGGGAGTAACTCGATACAATGACCCACAACACCCCACTCCACTACTTGATTGGTACTATATTTTATCGGACCCTGAATGTGTTTAATTTCGTGTATTTACCTCCAGCGCCAAAATGTAGTGTCGCCAAAAGAAACTGAATGCGCCAGTCAGCCGTGCCAAATCGTCCCATTCGGCGTATTACGGCGTATTACTGTATGTCAATGTAGATGATGTTGTATTTCTGTATATTATGGTGTGCTACAGTGTAATACGTTGTACTACTGTGAATTGCTAACAGCAGATTAGTACTTGAAATGTATCATAACATTTATTACTTCCTGCATGAAATATTTCGACTGTGAGTCAACTGGCCCTCCGTCGGTTGTGACGATGAGTATTCCACTTGACCCGATCAACTGAACAGCCTACTCGGGAAATTAACGCGCAAGTGGCTGAGTACCCAACAGACACGTGTGCCTTAAACTTAGTTCATAGGGAAATTCAGCATGACAAAGAATTTGACAAGGCTGGCCCTTTGAAATGCAGGTACAACTTATTTTTGGGAGCTGAGTGGACTGAGGCAAATTAAATTTAAATGTTGAAGTGTATCTAACAATTTTTGTGTGTTTTTAAATGGCTTATAAACACCTTCCACGCTGCAATTATTTTTGCTTCAGTAAATTATATTTTAACGAGAGCTCAATTCGAGGAATTTCGTGGTATCAATCTCATGCAATGAAGTTTTAAAAGAAAAAAAGTTATGAGTGTTTGTTTCTCAAATTTGAGGGTGATAATATAGTTCTATACATTTTTTTAAAATGAATATAGTTCTAGGGAACTTTTGATATGTCACCGGCATCAATGAGGTAAGGAAAAAATTATCAACAACACCGCTAATTGACACATTTGACACATTATTAATTAGCATAATAGCATAGCCTGGAAAAAACATGGATGACATGGAAAAATGCGAGCAAGAGAATAATATTCTTAAGATTATAAAACTGGAAAAGTACGGGACAAGCTGTTACACTTGGAAAAATTCAGGACAAGTTATTAAATCTGGTAAAGTACAGAACAAGAAAATTTTTACTTAAAATATTGCAACTAAGGATAAAATAATTGAGTTGTTTTTTCTATCTTTAATAGAAATAACAAGAAATAACGAATAGAAGTAATGACTTGTAATCATTTTTTTAGTTTTAATAAAAGCTAATATTTTATCTTAAATCATCGACCCACAAAGAAAAGAAAAGGTACAATCGACCCGAGTGAGTTTTGAACCTGGTATGTAAGGGAATGTAAGAAAATGAAACAAGGCATTTTATCGGGCGCTCCACCGATTCTGGCAAGCAACCAAATAAATATTTTTTTAAAAAGCCCAGAAAAATTAGCGTGGCTGTGTGGTAAGACGTTTGTTTCTCAACCACATGGTTCCTGGTTCAGTCCCACTGCTTGGCACCTTGGGTAAGTGCCTTCTGCTATAGCCTCTGGCTGACCAAAGCCTTGAGACTGGATTTGGTAGACGGAAACTGAAAGAAGCCCACCATGTATATGCATGCATGTATCTATGTGTGTGTGTCTTTGTGTTTGTACCCCCAAGACACCGCTTGACAACCGGTGCTGGTGTGGTTACGTCCCCGTAACATAGCGGTTCGGCAAAAAACACTGATATAACTACCAAGCTTTCGAAAACAAAAAATGGGGATCTATTTTAAAACGGGGGCCACATTTTTCATTAATGTTTTACGTAGTGTTTTTGGTACGGAAAGACTTTCAAACTTCGTATACTTATCTATTTTGTGTTATAGAACAGAAAAATATTTTTGTATTCGAATTTATTTCATGTAAAAAATTGTCTTATTTCGATAATTTCAACCAATCACTGACAAGTATTCAGTTGTTTACATTTACTCCTTTGGCTGATTAGCGATGTAAAGCGTATTTAATCTCCATACCTTCGTTTTATTAGCTTTTTTCATTTTAAATTTGCTTTAACCCTAACCCTAATCCTAACCCTAACCCTAGGGTTAGGGTTAGGGTTAATTGTTTCAGAATCGTTTGTTTATGTAGTCGGCACTTAATGTATATCGGCTGAATGGACGTCAGTGATTGGTTGAAATTACAGAAATACGACAACTTTCACATGGAATAACTTATGGATTTCTTTTTTTTTTAAGAAGACTAAGAGAAAAAAGATGTTTTATATGACACATTCTACCAGTGTTCCAAGTTTCAAAGTGTTTCGTTAATGAAATATGTGGCCCCCGTTTTAAAAAAGATCCAAAAATGGCCGCAGTCTAATGACTGAAACGAGTAAAAGATAGAGGATACAGTGGTTAACATGTGACTGGGGTTGGGGTTTGTCGGTGTCGGTAAAAATCCATTTAGTTACGGATTCAGTGGCTCTGAGTTCGAATCCGGCAGAGGTGAGACTTTCACGTTTCGTCTCTTCGTGGCGGTATAAGTACCAGTTAAATATTGGAGTTGATTTAATCGGCCACAGACCCCTTGCCAAGGAAATGTGAGACGTTGTGACCTCCATTCGAATTCTAGTGAATGCAGTGAGAGGTTTTTTTTCGTAGAAAACGAGCCTCAGACCAAAAAATCTTTACTTATTTCTGAAACCGGATGCAATCGGTTGCGTCTGGTCTAATAATAGAACATACTACTACTACTACTACTACTACTACTGCCGCCGCCGCCGCCGCTACCACCACCACCACCACCACTACCACCACCATCACCACTTCTACTACTACTACTACTACTGCCGCCGCCCCCGCCGCTACCACCACCACCACCACCACTACTACTACTACTACTACTGCCGCCGCCGCCGCCGCCGCCGCTACCACCACCACCACCACTACTACTACTACTACTGCCGCCGCCGCCGCCGCCGCCGCCACCACCCTCACCCTCACATCCACCACCCTCACCCTCACCACCACCACCTTCACCTTCACCAACACCCTCACCACCACCACCCTCACCACCACCACCACCACCACCACCACCACCACTACTACTACTACTACTACTACTACTAACTACCACAGCAACAACAACTACCACACCCCACCCTCACTAATAATTATTTCAAAATCTTGGCAAAAGGTTGGCAGTTTTAAGGGAGTCGTTTACATCGATCCCAAGACTTGCTTGGTACTTTATTTTATCGACCCTCGAGGGATGAAAAACAAAGTTGACACTGGTGGAATTTGAACTTAAAGCGTAACGAGTCGGGACGAATATTGCAAAGCATTTTGTCCCACGCTCTAACGATTCTGCCAATAATAATCTTTTCTACAAGAAGCATAAGGCCTATAATTTTGGGTGGGGTGGGGCTAGACCCGCCCCACCCCAGTACTCAACGGGGAATGTTGACGATTCTGCCAATTCGCTACCTTAATAATGATAGAGAAAAAGGTTGATAAATATGGAGAGCTGAAAATTGAGATCGCTAAGACGTGGCAGCTATGAGAGTCGAACATAAAGGTTGTCCTTATTGTCATCGGAGCATTGGGTTCGATACCATCCAATCTGAAAAAAAAAAAAAATCTGAAAACCTTAGAGATACCCTGCAAAAGTCGGCATTACTTGGAACTGCAGGCATATTGCATAAAGTACTGTCTGAGGTCATTGTTGTGACTTGACAAACAGTACAAACCCCCGCTAGACACAATATCTTCAATCAACAACCTCACGATATTGTATACTGTGCGACGTCTATAATACTACTACTACTACTACTACTACTACTACTACTACTACTAATAATAATAATAATAATCTTTTCTACTCTAGGCACAAGGCCCGACATTTTTGGTACTTAATTTATTGACCCCGAAAGCATGAAAGGCAAAGTCGACCTCAGCGGAATTTGAACTCAGAACGTTGCGACAGACGAATAATAATAATAATAATAATAATAATAATAATAATAATAATAATAATCCTTTTTACTATAGACACAAGGCCTGAAATTAGGGGGGAGGGGGCCAGTTGATTAGATCGATCCTAGTACGCAATTGGTACTTAATTTATCGACCCCGAAAGGATGAAAGGCAAAGTCGACCTCGGCGGAATTTGAACTCAGAACTTGTAGACAGGCGAAGAGCCGCAGAACATTTCGTCCGGCGTGCTAACGTTTCTGCCATAATAGTTTCTTTTACTGACCACGGGGGCATAATGAGGGGGACGAAGAAGAAGAAGAAGAAGAAGAAGAAGATTGATGATGGTGATGATGATAGAAATAGTAATAAAAAAAAAAACTATAATGCTACTGATTGCTGCCGTTGCAGTGAGTCGAACAAATTGACAAGGACGATTTATAAAAAAGGGTGAAAGTTTTCTTGTGATACAGCAAAACAAATGGTGACGTCACATCAGTTTCGACCAATAAATGGACAGTGAGAGGGAGAGAGAAAGAGGGAGAGAGAAAGAGGGAGAGAGAAAGTTATGTAGAGATTGTTGTTTCGTGTTATAAAGTTCAATAAAAACTAGGCCATTGCATTAGGTGGTGTCTTTCACGTTTGCAACCGAAGCAGAACTGCATAGATTTTCAATTATTGTTTGCAACACAAAAATATAAAATAAAGCAAACGAACAAACAAACAAAAAACATCAGAGATATTTTCGGGGACTTTATACTACTATGTGATAATATTTTGAAATGCACACACACACACACACACACACACACACACACACACACACACACACATAAATACAATGGGCTTCTTTCAATTTCCGTCTACCAAATCCACTCACAAAGCTTTGGTCGGCTCGCGTCCATAGTAGAAGACACTTGCCCAAGGTGCCACGTAGTGGGAATGAACTCAAGACCATGTTGTTGGGAAGCAAGCTTTTTTTACGACAGATAGATAGATAATCAGAAAGACAGACTTACAGACAGATAAAGAGATACAGATGTGCGCGCGCGTCTGTGTGCGTTCCTACAAAAACAAAGGAAAGCGAAGATTAAGCGAGTAAATAAAATCCGACCAACGAAGATGTCCTGTCAATATTCTGCTAATCTGTAGAGATTGTTCCTTATTTCTTGTGACAGATATAAACTGTTAATCCGACGTTGATAACCAATTAGCTTCGTTGTATTAATCCCAAAGCGTATTAGAGAAAACTACACAAAGAATGAAGTTGTATTATCAACGATTTATTTGGCTTGCGTACGTTTCAAATAATCTCAGTATCCATTGCACATTGAGATTCGCATCTTCAATCGAGCCATCCGTTGATTCATTATTTAGCCAAAATCACCGAGTTATTCTTTTTTAAATCATTCTTTTCAAAGTTCATACCTTTTATACTAAATTTCGAATATACTGACTTCGCATGGCAGGAGGAGGAAGAGCCCTCATATCAGACCCCCGTCTCTATTTTATAGCTCAGTGTTCCTTCATTAATCATGAGACGCTGTTAGCAACTGCTGTTTGGAGGAATCGACACTGGTCTATGTTC
>NC_142934.1:2899453-2906953 GCF_046866305.1 Octopus bimaculoides | reverse complement strand
CCGAGCGGGGGCGCTGCAGTAAGCCAAAGGCGGAGAAGGAGGCGGTCGGCAGCTTTCTGGGTGGGAGATCTTGACTTAACGAACTGCTTTGTGAGAGAAGATTCGAGAAAATGGTCAGGGGTAGAGACATTAGTCACTAACACCATTAATAGGATCCTCAAGTTTGAAATAACACGTGTCGTATCTTACTTGACGGGCAAAATGCTTGGCGGCATTCGTTCGTCTTTACGTTCTGAGTTCAAATTCTACCGAGGTCGGCTTTGCCTTTCATCCTTTCGTGGTCGATAAAAAAAGGAACCAGTGAAACACTGGGTCAATCTAATCGACTTGCTCCCACCCCGCCTGAAATTGTTGGCCCTGTGTCAAAATTTGAAATCGATTTGTTTTTTTCATTTAAGGTAATTTGCGTAACAATATGTGATGTTGTTTTATAAAAAAAAAATTACATTTGAATTTATTAAATTTTTTTCTTCTTTTTGCTTCAAATTTGAATTATTTAACATCACAAATGTCATCTAAGCTTCTGAAATATTTGGAAGGTGGCGACACCTACGCCGACTTTACTCAGGTGTTTGGCAAGGGTTGTCTCCTTCGTTTTTGTTATCGTTATTACTATTATTATTGAGAGCATAAATTAAGTACCAGTTACGCACTGGGGTCGATGCAATCAACTATCCCCTCCCCCAAATTTGAGGCCTTGTGTTTCCAGGAGAAAGAATTATTATTATTGTTGTTGTTGTTGTTGTTGTTGTTGTTGTTGTTGTTGTTGTTGTTGTTGTTGTTGTTGTTGTTGTTGTTGTTGTTATTATTATTATTATTATTATTATTATTATTATTATTATTATTATTATTATTATTATTAATTTTACTTGTTTCAGTCATTAGTCTGGTCAGTCATGCTGGGGTCCTGTCAAATGAATAAACTCCAATACTTATTTATTTATTTATTCACTTGTAAGCTTCGTACTAATTTGGTCATACACACCCACAACACACACGCGCACACCACACAAACACAGATACGCACACGTACAAACACCGACACACACACACACCGACACACACACACACACACACACACACACCGACACACACACACACACACACACACACACACACACACACATTCACAAAGATTATAAATGAGGTTTAGGAATTCACGGCAGCCGTTTCAGTGGCATTTTTTATTGATGAAATCGATTATTTCAATGACTTCTTCATTACCCCCCCCCCCCACCGTCAGGTGATTTTTAGATAAATAAACATGGAGGTATTTAAAGAATTTGAGTTGACCTGCATAGCCACAATGCATTCCGCATTGTTTTTCCTTTCGCTTGATGACAGCCTGCTAGGTAGACAGGTAGGTCAACACCCCGGGTGCACATGAACACCAGGCCATCGCAAGGATAACGAGTGGATTGCATCAATGTGAAATAAGGTGTTTCGCTGAAGAAATTGCGTGGCCCAGTGGTTAGGGCATTTGGCTCATGATCGTAAGGTTATGAGTTCGATTCCAGGCGGCGAGTTATGTTCTTGAGCAAGACACTTTATTTCGCGTTGGCCCAGTCCACTCAGCTGGTAAAAACGAGTTGTAACCTGTATTTGAAAGTGCCTTCTCACATTCTGTGTCACGCTGAATCTCCCTGAGAACTATGTTAAGGGTACACGTGTCTGTGGAGTACTCAGCCATTTGCATGTTACTTTCACGAGCAGGATGTCCTGTTGATCGGATCAGCTGGAACCCTCGTCTTCGTAACCGGCGAGTTCCAGTGTGTATGTGTGTGTGTGTGTGTGTATGTGTGTGTGAGTGTGTGTGTGTGTGGTACGTGTGTGTGGTGTGTATGTGTGTGGTGTGTGCGTGTGCGTGTGTATGTGTGTGGTGCGTGTGCATGTGTGTAGTGTGTGTGTAAGTGTGTGATGTGTGTGTGTGTACGTTACTGTGTCTGTATGTGTGTGTGTACGAATGTGGTATGCGCGTGATGTGTGTGTGCATGAAAAGGAGAGGAAACGTTTGCATTGTCAAGTTGTGATCCGGCCACTTGTAACGACGATGTCTCTCTGATCCTGTAAGCCATTGTGTTCTTTTTTTTAAAAGAACGGTAGTAATGAACTGAGGGGCATTTCACTGTTATTTCTAGCAGAGTGAACGACCACAGAGAAGCCTCTTGGGTTACCTGTAATTATTGTTATTGTCGTTGTTGTTCTGGAAAGACTCAAACGATGAGCTTATACTAAAGAGTTAGCTGGTGCAAGGGAGATAACCTCGTGTAAGGATCAACTTTAAATACACTTTATTATCACCACCGAAGCTGCCGTATGTATGTGTGTGTGTGTGTGTGTGTGTGTGTGTGTGTGTGTGTGTGTGTGTGTGTGTGTGTGTGTGTGTATGTATGTGTGTGTGTGTGTGTGTGTGTGTGTGTGTGTGTGTGTGTGTGTGTACGTGCGTGCCTTGTGTACACAGTACATTTATATACAAGATTTGTACACATACAGAGGTTCATCAATGGGCATTTTTATTTATCTCTGCATGAGTATTTATTATATTTATTTGCATATATGGAAGTTCCGACTTCATTTTCCAACGTTGTTACCTTGTTAGCTATATCATAATCATTTGGAAAACCTTTACTTTCAGGAAAGGAACAAATTTACTGGTCTCGATGAAAAATTTTGAATGCGTTTGCATTTTTGACCGATCAAATAAAAATTTCTCTTGAGGCTTTCCAATGATCAGTTCAAATGTATACACCAGGGCAAAAAGATCACAATCATATGTGCCAACTTGGGGATAAGCAATATGAACTTGTTGAACTGTAAGAATTATCTTTGTTTGTGGAAAGTACAGCGTTGTTATCTATGCTGATCTTGTGTTACTAAGTTCAAACTGTCATAAACACAGACATCTCCGAAAAAATTGGTTGACAAAATAAAATGGTTGTTTTTGGTGTGATGGATAAACAATGTGTGGTGTGGACTGTATGTTAGAAATTCCGTGAGAAAAAAATGGTAGGTTGTATTGGAATTTCAGGAAAATTTTCCTCTATGATTCTCGTTTGTCCCGAAATTTAAAACGACTTCTCATTTTTCAAATCAGACGTTCTCAGCCAAAATGTTCCTTTGCTCATTGGCTCAGAGGAACGGGAAGTCAACCTTTTTCAGCTTCGTTTCCTTTTTTGTCTTCAGGGACGAAATTTCCTTTTCTTCAAAGTTCATCAGACAGTTACACAACTAACTGAAGCAATTTTTAGAAGAACATACCTGTTGAAGGTTACTCAAATTCTTTTTAATGTCTGCTTCAAGCGATATTAATTTTGAACCATAGTGTTGTATAATGCCTCTATTATGTGAAATTAATTTCTCTCATTAATAATTTGAATTTCTGAAGCTATGAATCGTCAGGCTGTGATGCACACATTGGTGTGTATTATGTAAGACCTTCAGGTTTAATCTGTTCTCGTCTGCATGTATCCAGAAATGATAAAATAGCTTTTGATTTTAGCGCAAAAACCATTAAGTTTTTAACCGATAAAAATGTCGATTTCTCATTTTGTGATTCATATTTGAATGGTACAAAATCTATTGGCCCACGATTATACTCAACACTGGGTTTTAGCAAAACTAACAGGGCTGACAAGCCAACCGTGAGAAGGAATAAAACGCACAAGCTGTAATTTATATTACGATTTTCCTTAGATACCCGACTGTTTTGGTAAATTCCATAATTTCTAAATGTTCCAATACCTTTTTTGTGTAACATAAATCAATCATTGAGATGATTGATTTTATGTTATACCGAATAAGAATTGGAACATTTACACTTTGCTCTACGTCTTCACTGCCGCCATTCATTTCTCTGTCCTTGCTAAGACGTTGTTTGCTGGTGAAATATTATCGCTGTTTTCTATTTTTCCTTTTATCTCTTCAATTTCCATGTCTGTTAACCACCCTTTTGTTCTTATTGCTTTTGCCTGGTCGGCTAACCGTTGCTCACTTATTTTCATTCCATTTTGCTTTTTAATTGATTTCATATTTGGTGTAGTTTTGTACAGTAATCATTGACATGAAATTCATTCTCACCATAAATCAATAAATAAAAAGTTAATAACTTTTAAAGTTTGCAAATTTTGGGTAATTTTAATCAATCGAAAACCACAGACATATAGGTGCTTGTGTCCATAGTAACAAGCCAAGCTGTTACCAAGCTGCTTACCACATGTTCTTTTTGCCGCTTATTAAATGCTTAAAACACATGCAGTATGAGATAACTTAAATAACTTAGATGGGTTTTGGCCAGGTAGGCTCGGGTCATATTTACCTTAATAGCACCACCTGAAGTCTTTTGAATCGTGATCAATCATATATGGGACAACATGGCCCACTCTAGCTAAGAGTTTTTATTGTTGAAGACATATCCGGGTGTAAGAGATTGGTCCGGAATTTTTTTGAGAAATTTGTCCAGAGAACTTTTGAATTTTTAGGAGATCTCTTTCCGTTTTGACATATTTTGGTATAGTATTAAAGACAGCTGGACCAGTTGAGGTAAAGTAGTTGTGCTGGAATGTTATGTGACTTGAGTTCGATTTTCGTAGTGGGCAGGTAGCACTGGGGCCAAGATTTTAAAATTGATGCCAACATTATTTGTGCAATATTGATGGCATATTTTCCACTTCACACAAATGATTTAGCGCACACAGCGGCGTTTGCTAACAATAACAGCTAAATAAGCCTTAAACCATGCATGAATTTTTTTTTGTGTGTATTCGTCTGAATTCCCGTGTGCAGGATGCAAATTCACAAAAAATTTCTGAAAATTCCCCCAAAATAAAAAAAAAAATTATGAGGGGTTTATATGGTGTGTGCAAAGCAGAATTCCGCCAATGTATTATTGGTTTATAGTTGACATCACGTGCTGTCACGCACAAAATGACAGCTTCCAAATCCTGTTCTCTGACTGGGTGAAAATGAAACTTTAAACGTCTGTAAGTTTTTTTAACAATTTTTCACGAAAAATTGAATTATCCTGAGATTCGGCGTGGAAAATTACATCAATACTCTAAATTAAAATTTTTTTTACTACACTTTAAAATTTCCACAGTTTCAGTTAAACAGATCTATCTATCTATCTATATCTATCTATCTATCTATCTATCTATCTATCTATCTATCTATCTATCTATCTATCTATCTATCTATCTGTCTGTCTGTCTGTCTATCTATCTATCTATTATCATTTATGGTTTCCTTTCATTATAAATATTTCAGCTGCCTTAGTACCGGGCATCCTCCGGAGGCCAAGAGTAGCAAGGGCACTTTTGTTTTGCTATGCATGCTAAAACTATCACCACATTTATTCCATATTAGATGGAGAGTGCTTTCCGTCTGATATGGCCTGTTACCCATCAAGGTTACCTTTTGCGGTTCATGGAGACTGGAGTTACCCGGGAGTTGCTTAATATACTTCTCAGCTCCCTTCTTTTATCATTCCCAACGTACCAATTACTACTGGTATTATCGTAGTACTAAGCTTCCACATTTTTGTGATTTCAAAAGCTCGCTCGATCTCGATTTTCAGTACGAATACGGACCGTAAAAGCGTGGCCCATCGATCCTTTCAAATGTAGAACTTTCGCTCCCTGATCATGTCGCCACAACCTGTAGTGGTTTTGAGCAAATCTAGGGCATTCGTTCGTGATATGGGCATTGGTTTCATCCACTCTGTTGCAGATGCGGCACAGCGGAGACGCTTGCTCATTCCTAAGGTTGACTCTCCATTTCGTGACCAAAGCTTGGACTTGCGCTGCCAATATAGTGCTCACCGTCTCTTTTTTAAGCGTTCCTTTCTTCGGTCAATCCCACCTATTTTTACCAGCAACGTCAGATGTGGCACCATGGAATTGATTGAGTAGTCTCGTTGCGTAACGCTTCATCCTGACCTTTTTTTTACTCCTTTTGTTTTGCTTTTTTTCTTTGCTTTCAATACTCCCTCGTTCCTAATTGACACCAGCAAGGTTTCCTTACTTTGGGATTGGTATCTTATTAAGCTATCGAACTTGAGAGCTTAATGAGATACCTTGAAAGGTTTTAGTCGAACAAATTGACCCCAGGACTTATTATTTTTAAGCTTAGTACTTATTCTATCGGTCTCTTTGCCGAACCGCTACATTACGGGAACGTTAACACACCAACACCGATTTTCAAGCGGTGTTGGGGGAGGACAAACACAACACAAAGACACACGCATAGATACATGCATATATACATATATACATATATACGACGGGCTTCTTTCAGGGCTTCTTTCAATTTCCGTCTATCAAATCCACTGGGGTTAAACTAGTAGTAACATTGAACAGCCATATTGATGTGGCGATTAACTTTACTTGTTAGTATAGTTACTACTCTGATCTCTTCTTGAGATTTTACAACTAGCTACTTTTCTTATAACACGCGCACACACACACACACACACACACACACACACACACACACACACACACACATACACACATACACACACACACAATACGTATGTATTTATGTATGTATGTGAACTTTATTAATAAAGATGCGAAGACATCGTAAAAACATTCCCGTTCGTCGGACAGTTTAGATTGAGACCAAAACTGTCCGACGAGCAGGAATGTGAAACTCTGAGTAACTGTTTCTTGCGATGTCTTTGCAGCTTTATTAATAAAGCATGTTACTCTACCCCCGGTATTCGAGTACTATTTTTTTCCACCTTATTTTACATTTATGTGCTTACTCTGGTATATATATATATATATATATATATATATATATATATATATAAAATCTTTTTCTTGTTTCGGTGATTAGACTGCGGCAATGCTGGGGAAGAGCCTTGAAGAGTTTTACTCAAAGGAATCGATCCTTTGATTCTCGAAGGAATCGACCTTTTGCCGAAACGCTAAGTTATGGGAACATAGACAAACCAGCACCGGTTGTCCAGCTGAGGTGGGGGACAAACACAAACACAAAGGAAAACACACACAAACGCAGGCACGCACGCACACACATACACACACACACACACACACACACACACACACAGGTAATATAGAAGGAGAAGGGGCTCTATACCCCTTTTTTATTTCCTGACCAGGCTCCCGTGGCTTTTATAGGTTTTTTCACGTGTAACCTTTCGAAGCGCCTCCCCCTATTGGGAGTTTTATTTGTTACATCTTTCTCTGTTTCCCCTCTGTTTACACGAACGTTTACTTTTCGGACAAAACCCTTTGTACCTTTCGTCCTGCCCTTGTCCTTACATGGTTTTAATTTATATTAGCCCTTGTGGCCAATAAAACGAATTAATTATTATTATTATTATGATTATTATTATTCAGATCCCTGCCTGGAATCGAACTCATCCATCCATCCCTCCATCCCTCCATCCCTCCATCCCTCCATGCATGCATGCATGCATGCATCCATCCGTCCACCTATCCGTCCGTGACCTCTCTGAATGCAGAATAAAAAGTG
>NC_142934.1:2889453-2894453 GCF_046866305.1 Octopus bimaculoides | reverse complement strand
GGTAAGTAGCTTGCTTACCAACCACATGGTTCTGAGTTCATTCCCACTGCGTGGCATCTTGGGTAAGTGTCTTCTACTATAGCCTCGGGCCGACCAAAGCCTTGTGAGTGGATTTGGTAGACGGAAACTGAAAGAAGACTGTCATATATATGTGTATATGCGTGTGTGTGTGTGTGTGTGTGTGTGTGTGTGTGTGTGTGTGTGTGTGTGTGTGTGTTGTACCCCATTTCTTGACAACCGATGTTGCTGCGTTTACGTTCCCGGAACTTGGCAGTTTGGCAGAAGACACTGGTAGAATAAGTACTGGACTTACAAAGAATGAATCCTGGGATCAATTTGTTCAACTGATGGCGGTGCTCCAGCATGGCCACAGTCATGACTGAAACAAGTAAAATGATAAAATAATAATAATAATAATAATAATAATAATAATAATAATAATAATAATAATAATATATGTGTATGTATGTATGTATGTATGTATATGTAGCTTCAGCCTATGAAGTATATACATTCAAGTGTTGTTGAATAATAATATTCAAGTACTTAGTAATTATGAAGAATGATCTTACATGATGCTATGTGAGTGTGAATCCGGCAACTTAAAGCCGATGTGGGGAGCAGAAACGTACGTCGTAGTCCGATATCGTGATGTCGTTGATTGAAGATATTGTGTCTACCGGGGGTTTGTTCTGCTTGTCAAGTTGCAAAAAGGACCTCAGGCAGACAGTACTTTACGTAAAATGCATGCAGTTCCAAGTCATGCCGACTTCTGCAATACACCTAGATTGTTGGGTATTTCTAAAGTTTCCAGATGTTTCTTCGGGTTGGGTGGTATTGAGCCCAATGCTCCGATGACAATAGGGACAACCATTGTATTTGACTCACGTGGCTTCCACGTCTTGTCGATCTCAACTCTCAGGTCTTTTATATTTTTCTCTTTCTTTCATGATAATATGTTGCTCCCCTGGCTCTGCCATGTTGATTATTAGACACTCTTGTTTGTCCGGCCTTCGGTGCTTTATTATTATTATTATTATTATTATTATTATTATGCTTTTTTTTTTCTTCTTTCTTCAAATTTTTTTCCATTTCTCGCCGAGTGTTTTCCGTACACCTAGGGCAGAGAAACGTTGTATGCATTCCCAATTTACACACGCAAATTCATAGGTAAAACATGTATTTAAGAAAAAAAAGAAAAGAAAAAAAAATCATGAATGGATGTTGTTTTCACAACGATAATGCTCTTCTTAGTACATGAGTCGTTCCAGTTAGCACGATTTTTTGCACCTCCTGTAGAGATGTTAAGCCTGGTATCATTTTCAAATAGATTTCAGTACCTTTTTTTATCATTCCTAGAGATCCTACAATCACTGGTATGGTAGTCGCCTTGAGGTGCCACTATTATTATTATTATTATTATTATTATTATTATTATTATTATTATTATTATTATTATTATTATTATTATTATTATTATCACAGGGTTTATTGGAGCTCCTGGAGTTTTGCATGCATACTGAGATTGCTACCTGCAGCCTACCGTACCATGCTATCCGTTCTCTTCAGCTCTCTAATACTTTCCTGATTATTCTGGCCGTGCCAAGGAGGCAAACCTTTTGTAACAGTTCTACTGGGGACTCTATTCCAGTTTCCTTTCTATTCCCCTCGATGCATTCTGATACTCGAAAAATTGGCACGGTCTTCACCTTCTTCATTTTCCATTGCCGGGCTATTTCGTACTTAAGAGGGTTACATTTATATCATCATCATCATCATCATCATCATCATTATTATTATTATTATTATTATTATTCAGTAGTTTTATTTTTATCACGTGCTTTCACTGCACTACCGAGCGCAGCTCTGTGTGCCTTCGGTATGTGCTTATTATTATATTAACTCTACGTAGAAAGAAGTTCCTCATGTATATTCAATCCTGGGAATGACAACATGCGGTAGTCACACAACGGTAGAGTCACACGACGGCGGAGTCACACAACGGTGGAGTCACACAACGGCGGAGAAGCTCTTAAACGCGCGCTACGGGGATTTTACCCAAAATACACTAAACACACAGACACACATGCATAAACATACATACATACATTAATATACATAATGTATATATATATATATATATATATATATATATATATATATATATATATATATATATATACATATATATATATATACATATATATATGATGAATATATATATATATATATATATATATATATACATATATATATGTAGTATATTTATTTATTTATTTATTTATGGGTTTCAGCCAAGTGGCTGTGGTCATGCTGGAGCACCACCGTGATTTTCTGTCTTTATGCTTTGCTCTCTTCCAATTCGTTGAGGTTTTATAGTGAATTACAGGCGCTTTCTACGAAATTCTGAAACTGTGGCAACTTACCGTCACGTGACTAATATCATCTCAGACACAAGAGAGACTGTGAAGGTCGCAGAGTATTGCAAGAGCGTAATTGTGAAATTTTTTCGCCATGAACGGTTTGTGTTTTTAAACGGAGTGTATTTTTTCTGATGTTATATCTGTTCCTGAATGATGTGTAAAGAAATTTTGATTTAAGCATCTTAATGAATTCTTTATACTGAAATATATATTGAAGAAGATAAATATGTTCTTTTGAATTTATACGTTTTTGGGTCTTAACTCCTTTATTATTATTTATATATATATATATAAATATTATAATATTAGGGAATGTCAAAATCCAAGCTTACAAGGATATTCAGTTTAGTAATATCTTTGAAAAAAATGAATAGAAGTGGCTTTTTTTTGATAATTTTTCCATTTTAAACACTTATAAACATCTAATTATTGAAGTGGAAAAATTATCAAAAACGTCTTTTCTATTCATTTTTTTCATATATATATATATATATATATATATATATATATATATATATATATATAAAATGGAATAAAAATGCAATAGAGGACAATAAAACCGCAAAATGTAAATATATATATATATATATATATATATATACAGAGAGAGAGAGAGAGAGAGAGATACGTAGGTAGATAGGTAGATAGATAGATAGATAGATAGATAGATAGATAGATAGATAGATAGATAGATAGATAGATAGATAGATGGATGGATCGGGAATGAAGACCCTCAATATACTCAAGTGATTAACTGTTATTTTATTGTTTGATTCTTTCGACTCAAATCGAAACACAATCCTGTTTTTAACTTTTTTAAAGAAACATTCCTATGTGCAGTATACAGCTTGCATATCAACTTCTCTTCACACACACACACACACACACACACACACACACAGAGAAACATATCTAGGAATGTGTGTATGCGCGCGCGACCCATTCGTTGAGGTTTTATAGTGAATTACAGGCGCTTTCTACGAAATTCTGAAACTGTGGCAACTTACCGTCACGTGACTAATATCATCTCAGACACAAGAGAGACTGTGAAGGTCGCAGAGTATTGCAAGAGCGTAAAATGGCAGGGAGATGGCAGCAACAGGAAGCAGTGTATGCACACTTATACACTTGTACCTGTGTGTGTGTGTGTGTGTGTGTGTGTGTGTGTGTGTGTGTGTGTGTACATTTACAAGAAAACTGATGTGGAAGATTTGGCGGGCCTTGGTCAGACGAAGGCTAGCAGTTCCAAACTTCGAAGTCAGTGCCACCAATTTTCTTGTAAAAGTGTGGAGTTATTCTTCAGTTTAATATTCAAGGCGGCGAAATGCTTAGAGGTATTTCGTCTGTCTTTACGTTCTGAGTTCAAATTCCACCCAGATCGGACTTTGCCTTTCATCCTTTCGGAGTCGATGAATTAAGTACCAGTTACGTACTGGGATCGATCTAATCGACTGGCCACCTTTCCAAAAATTTTAGGCCTTGTGCCTAGAGCAGAAAAGATTCTTCATTTTAATATTAAATTGACTTTATTCACACTTGGAATTAAAAAAATCGTAACCTACACACACACACATACACACGTATATATAAATGTATGTGAGGTGTGCACATATAAATACACATATATATATATATACGCATGCGTATTTATATATGTAAATAGAAATATACGTGTATGTAAATAAACGGATATGCATGAGCAGACATGCACGCATATACATGCACGTATATAGTTTTATATACATGGATACAATTATATGTAATACTAGACTTAGTACCCAGCGTTGCCCGGTAAAGTATTAACGGAATTGTTTACCAGTTTGTAGAATGGGAATTCACGGTACTTATGCATGTATATATATTTAAACTAACTTCTGGACTTATTTAATTGGAACTATCCAAACAATAGTAATCAATTTACATGAGTAGAAGATTATTTTAAACAATTTTTATCCTGAAAAATCACCTTACTTTTGTTTTAACGTGAAGGAGAGGAGGAAGTTGAAAGATGTATGACCGTGTGTGTGTGTGTGTGTGTGTGTGTGTGTGTGTGTGTGTGTGAGAGAGATTCATTATATGCGTGTGTGTGTTGACATCATGGAGGCTATGTATTTTTTCATCAAGAAATAACAAATATTGTGTTTAATCGTTTAAATAGAGGTCCAAATGTCACAAAAATTTGTACTGCGCTGCCGAAGCTAAGTATGAAAATAAATATGTAAAATAAATTAAGATAAAATATACAATTTCTGAGATATTTCAGTTACATACACACATCCCTAGAGTTTTAGTATCATCAAGACATACATACATACATACATACATACATACATACATACATGCATGCATATGTGTGTGTGTATGTGTGTTTATTTAAACTGCCATATCGAGGATATCAAGATCCTGGAGAGACTGCATCGTTTTCTAGTAGGGTTGCAATTCCAACGATTACGAATCGATGCGATTGAAACATGTGTCGGTGTTAAAAGGTAGAATATAATTATCGAATTGAAAGTGATGCTAATCCGTCTTTTTAATTTTGTCTATATATATATATATATATATATAGATTCAAGG
>NC_142934.1:2879453-2881953 GCF_046866305.1 Octopus bimaculoides | reverse complement strand
CCGTCATTTAAAGATGTTTTTATTAAATATTGTTATTGTTTTTGTTGAATAAAATTTGTTGAAAAAGACCCGCGATAATTATGTACCAACCCAATAATATATATATATATATGTGTATATATATATATATATATATATATATATATATATATATATATATATATAATATATATATATATATATATGTATATATACACGACGATCTTTCAGTTTCCATCTACCAAATCCACTCACAAGGCTTTGGCCGGCCCGAGGCTATTGTAAAAGGCACTTGCCCAAGATGCCACGCAATGGGATTGAACTCTCTCTCTCTATATATATATATGTGCATGTACATATAATACATATATGCATACACGTGTTTTGTGTCTGTGTGTGCGTGTGTGTATGTGTGTGTGTGTGCGTGTGTGTGTGTGTGTGTGTGTGTGTGCGTGCGCGCGCGCGCGTTTTTGTAAAGTAATGGAAACACTTTGTGAAATGGAAGTTTATTTTATTAAACACAGAATTGGTCCACCTTTGGTATCAGATCTTGTACGTCAAAGAATCGACATTTGCAGGTCTTCAACGCTCGTTAAAGTAATTTTCAGCTTTTTTCCGGGTAAGACCTGCTGTAGCTCTGTCAGCGTTGATGGTGGATGGACGTGGTCCCCCAATTGATGTTCCAAAACGCACCATAAATGGTCGTTTATGTTGAGATCCGGTGAGTGTGAGGGCTAATATACTTCTATGCTCTTCGTACCAATTTTGAACAGCATTAACGGTTAAGAAGGATAACTTAAGCGTCTTGGGAATTCTGTGATACTGCCGCCCAAATCATCAAAGGGCCACCTCCATGCTTCACGGTACAGACGAAACAGCATCCTTTGGCCTGTTTTCAGGCATAAACTTATCCCGAAGAGGGTCAGAATAGTGAATGGTGATTCATGAGAGATGATATTATTCCATTAAGTCATTGGCCAACTTTGAGGGTCTAAACACTGTCATTCTGCTTATCATTGCCGATGGCAACAGGAGAGGTATATCAATTGCAGTCCTGTCATGGTACCCAGTTTTATGGAAATCGTTACGAACGGTGTTCGTTGACACGAGGTTGACAACGAAGTCGTTTAGCTTTTCTGTCTCTTTTGCTGTCGCAATTCGATGATTTTAAAGACACAACACATTTCACTTTTCTGAGGTTCTTCTCAAGAGCTTTGCCTTCTGTCCAGAATTATGCTTGTCAGAGCTGGTTTTACTTCGGCTTTAGAATGCCAACATGGTTTTAAAGACTGTACCTCACAAAACATTAAACAATTCAGTGAATTTAGAGACAGAAGTTCTAACCATTTGCTCTCCAACAATTTGCTTTATTTAGGAATTAGATACGTCACGCATTTTCACTTATTCAAATATCAATATATACAAAAGAAAACAAATAAAAAGAGAGAGAGAAGAAGGGAAAGAAAATAAAAATATCGAAAGGTTTTATTATGAAATAAAAGGCAAACGTAATGCACAAAAATAAATTTATTAGGACAGTTGTGAATTTATCATTTTTCCTATATATATATATATATATATATATATATATATATATATATATATAGAGAGAGAGAGAGAGAGAGAGAGGGGGGGGGGGAAAGAGAGAGAGAGAGAAGTGACAGTCCAAAAAGCATGTAGCAAACACAAATCGTATTGTTTATGCTTGATAAGCCGCCATGTCAAAGATAATCACTACTTTGTCCGCCATTTTATATTCTTTATCTCGAACTGTCATCAAAATAACAATGGAAACCGTTCACATCCTCACCTGAAAACGGTCAGTATCGCATCCGTTATACACTGCAAAGGTGATCATACATCACGTGTGTCCCACCTTAGAATCAACACAACTCAGGTATCGTTGGTTTCAAATGTTGATACATAGGGGGTAGGGGGTGGGGTGGAAATCGATTACTTCGATTCGAGTACTCAACTGGACCGTATTTTATCGACCCAGCAAAGTCGACCTCGGTAGCATTTGAACTCAGAACGTGAGGCTGGATGAAATGCTTCTAAACATTTTGTCCAGCGCAGTAAACGAGTCTGCCAGCTCGTCACTTTTAATTAGAGATCATTAATAATTATTGACAAAATTCCATTTGAAAGGAATTGAAATGAAAAGAACACTTTGGGATTGAGTTTTATTTTCTCAATGGCCCAACTCTCCTCAGCTGCTTTTTGTTTGCTAAAGATGGTCATCATGCTTTCTTGTGGAGTTGTGTCCTTGCGATTCGAGTGATGCAATGGTAGTAGAACGGGTGCGTTGCTGCTGGCAATATTTAGGTTGGTTGATTTCCTTGTTAATTCTACATATTATGCTGTTTGTATAAACTATATATATATATATATATATATATATATATATATATATATATATATATATATATATATATATATATATATATATATATATATATATATATATATATATTGGTTGATTGTAAAATGAAAGTAATTGCATTTTGACTTCCTAACAATT
>NC_142934.1:2861953-2876953 GCF_046866305.1 Octopus bimaculoides | reverse complement strand
TAATGTTGGTGTGCTTACGTCCCCATAACTTAGCGTTTCGGCATAAGTGTCCGATAGAATAAGTACTAGAATAAGTCCAGAGGTCGATTTTGCTCCAGCATGACCGCAGTCAAATGATTGAAACAAGTGAAAGAATAAAAGAATATATATAGGATTAATTCCCAAAAAACAACAGATGAAGACAGGTGGTGTAGAAAACAAACAGATGTATTAGTATAACGCTCGGGAATTGAAAAAGTCTATACACACTAAAAATTGCAATTTATGCACGAAGGAGGCGAACCACAAACTTCCTGCCAACAAAAAAATGCTTAATAAAATATCTGATGTCATAATTACTTGCAGACGTAAATATCTTTCAACTTTTAAATCCTTCTGCCAAAATAATTAGCCTGTAGGATTTAAATTAGTCACCCTTCATATTTTGGATTCGTCTTAAAATACTATTATACATAGCGTCGTAATGTGTCTTAACCTGTAAATTGAAGTTTAATTACATCATGCGTATGAGCAGTATGGTCAGACAAAACATTCGTTTTCTAAAAATTCTCAAATCTTTCATGTCTCTTAAAATTTTAACAACTCTTTGAATCTCTTAACTCCGATGATGGAAGATGGAAGTATAGATAATTGCTATGCTTGGAGTTAGCTCACCCATACCAACCTATATCGTCCCGAAATGGCCGTCAGACTTAGCGCTTATTCAGGATTCCTCTTAAATCATGTTATACTAACTTTCTCATCTGCTCTCCACAATGATTCTAATACGGGCATTCAAACCTCATAAGTACATCAATGTATTTATATTTATGCATCTATAAATTCTTATATGTTTATAACTTATTACATGTTTATGAATTTTCATATATTTACAAATCTTCGAATGTGTATATATATTTATAAATTCTTGTAAATTTTTATCCTGTCTCATATATGTGACCACATCTTTGTATACTGTGGAGAATTCCGATGATTTAAAATCGATTGAATGAATATATACACCGACGTCTGAAATTTGCTTCTCTCATTAATTTATATTCCTGAAGCTCCATTAGACCGCTAATTAGTTGAGCTCTATGAAATGGATAACAATGCCATTTACTCCTTCTTTATATATATATATATATATATATATATATATATATATATATATATATATATATATATATATATATATATAAAATGTATGTATGCATGTATATATGTGAGATAATAGTTTCAGTATTAATAGTGAAACTATTAAACTGAAACTATTATCTCACATTACAATAGAGATGTTATAGTTTCACTTTTGACACGTAATACTGAAATGGTGGAAGAGATAAGAGATTGCTCCGGTCACGCATTAGGCAAGAAGTTGAAATTCTTTTGGCCCATGACACTGCATGGAACCTCAGTAAGGCTTGTGTAAAATTTGAATGAAATCGGTTGGGTAGTTCTCAAGTTTTAGTGATGCACACATACAGACAGACAGACGGACACACATTCTCAGCTTTATATACATACATATATATATATATATATATATATATATATATATTTATATATATATATATATATATATATATATATATATATATATATATATATATGCATGTTGCACACATGCATAGAACACACACACACACATATATAATTGTATGAAAATCTTTGCAGATGATTCCAACCTCCAGAATACCATAAACGGCATGAGAGACTGAACATGCCTTCAGTCAGATCTGTTTGCTAATGTCCAATGGGCGTAAAAAGACAATATGCTTTTAAATGAAGATAAGTTTGATTTGATTCACTTTGGGAAAGAGGAAACTCTGAAACTACCATATGCTCTACCCTCGGGCGACTCCCTAGTGTCATCCAACAACACCACAGATCTTAGAATAATTGTTGATAACAATCTAAGCTGGAGTTCGCACGTAAACAGCAAGGTTGACTTGGCCCGCAAGATGTGCTCCTGGATTCTGGTGTGAAGGGTTGCTGAAAAGTTCCTGGCATTGGGTAAAAGAAAATACAGGAGGGTCCGTTAATTATGATTTCATTCAACATATTCCCCTTTCAGATTTATAGACTTATTGCAGCGATCCTTCAGCTTTTCCAAACCCTGTAAAAGAAGCCGGAAGGCTGGGCTTCCGGCCAAGCCTTTCGTGATACACTTAAAGCCAGGAAAGTTTTGACACTCCCTCGTGTGTGACTGTGTGTATGTGTGTGTGCATGCGCACGCGCGTGTGTACGAATACGATGTTGCATGTTAGGTCTGTATGTTTTCATTTATCTATATGCGAGTACTCATACCTGAATGTATGCGCCTAAATGTATGTCTAAGCACTTAATAGGTGCTAGACTTCTACACCCTCTCCCGGTTCCATTAAAAGCTCGTATCTGCAAATTTTTAATTAGCCGTGTTCTTTTTTACTTTTATGAGCCCACATCTTGTCAAGATAAGTGATACAGTAGTTAACTTCACATCCACGTACCCTTATAATTATTGGCAGAAACCTAAAGCTGCACTTCTGCTTGTGTTTCTAGATTTCTTACTACTTCACTACAGATAAGTTATATACAAAAAGAACTGTGTTAGATTAAACAAGCTATATGTGTATCATACATGTGTGTATGTATGCGTGTGTATATATATCTGTTATATTTGTGTTATTAAGCACAATGCATGTATAAGAGATGTTGTCTCTGGGCGAATACCACGGTTAGTTTGGTTCTTCGTGATGTATTTGCATTAAGTCTTATGCGCACATGGCTATTTGTCTATAGATGTTTCCATTTTTCACTAACCTTTAACATTATGTTAACATGTGCTGGTCAATTGATCTCCACTGTTGTGCACACAATTTCTTTATCTCTATCGCTGATCATTACGTGCGTGTCTTATGTTTGCATTTTACTGTGGTCTTCCTAGCAATATTTCACTGTTATTCGAGTACATTATACATCTTTCTATGTTTATCACGGTTGATTGGTTCTATGAAAAACCGCCGTGTTAAATGAACCAGAGATAACTGAATACTAAAACAAATGGGAGAAAACAGGTTTCGTTCTGAGAATCCACGTTGTCCTGAGTAATGTGGATGGAGTTAAATTTTACAGTCCAAGCAGAATCTTTGACTGATCGCCAACCTGTTTTATCACACATCAATCCGTGATAAGCGTAACACGGTTCACAGCATAACGCGTTATCCTGAATCCTTGATGAATGAATCAGCAATAAACGAGGACAGATGGACTTGATTATATCCGTCACATCACTGTAGCTTCTTATATGTGTTGCCTCAAGGTAATCCTTCCTACGGATTGCATTATATAATCTTCTAACCTCGACATCCTGTCTAATAGGTAGCTAATACCACTGACAGCTTCCTGGCAAATCTCAATATTATAACCACTGACCGGTGGTCAATTTTGGAATCAGTGTCCACGACCAAGTCTCTTCCGAATGTTTTTCTACTTTTAAGATGCCCTTATGTGTATGTATATATATGTATATGAATACACGTATACATACGTATAAAGATACCACGCGCACGCGGCGCCCACACCATACACATATATATATCGCATCTTTTATACCAAGACAAAACATGCAGACGATAACACTTCCAATCAATTAAGATGTGAAGCCATTAAAGCCATTGCCTGGTATTGCATTAAGGCATTTATTATTATTCACTTCGATCAGTTCTCTTTGTATTTCTTTCTTGACCTTTTCTTCCATTATGCGCTTCATCACCTGTTCTTTCTTAGCTACCTTTAGTAGTTTTTCTGAACTGCTCTGTAAATACGCTACAAGACAATTTCTTCCCATCTGTACACATTCTTCTACTGCTACTCAATCTCTTCCATCCTGGTCACTCCTCCGGTACAGTCGGTTGATATCAGTTTTCGGATGGTCGGCTCCATTCATCGTCAATAACTTCCTAATTTTTCTGTCCTGCTTCTTTCTATCGTTTCTGTTCCAGTCTATAATTTCAACTCTATATCTGATTGAAGGTACAACTCTTGAATTTATTGCTTCAATAATATTTTTGGAACCCAGCTTTCACTCCAATAAGTTTCTGAATCTCCTTGTGTACTCTCTACTGGCAATTTGTTTCATTTCTTCATCTTTTTTTATCTCGTCTGCTTTCAATATTCCCAAATATTTATACCACTGTCCTTTTTCAACCGCTCTCGTTGATTTGCTCACTTGACATTTCAATTTCTTTCAAATCATCCTCGTTTCATTTTCAATATATTATTATTATTATTATTATTATTATTATTATTATTATTATTATTATTATTATTATTATTATTATTATTATTAACATATACACACAACAAATTCGACTGTTGGGAAAGAAAAGATATGCACATCGGGCTACAGCAAGTAACCTTAGATGCTAAGAACCTTCCTAAGTATTCTAGCTGTCCCTAATAACACTGTTTTCTGCAGCTGTACTATACTGGGTTTTATGCCTATTTCCTCCATCCATCTGTTCAGATCTTTAGGGATAGCTCCCAATGCACCTATAACGACTGGGATACCTTTTACTCGCACTTTCCATAGTCTCCCTAATCCAATATCTAGGTCCTGGTACTTGGCTGTTTTTTTTCTATACTACTCATATTGATTTTTTCATCATTTGGGACTGTAAAGTCAATTATCTTGCGCTTTCTATTCTCTTTATCTACGACTACCAAATCAGGCCTCCCAGCTTCTATTCCTCTGTCAGTTTGAATATTAAAGTCCTACAACATCTTATATTTCTTACTTTCGAGTACTTTACTAGTTTCATCTTCATGCCATTTATCAACATGTTCAAATCCTAGCTTTCTACAAAGCTCCCGGTAGATTACTCTCCCTAGATCTAATTTTTATGTGTGTCCGAGCCGTAAAGCATTATTCCAAGTGTTTTCCCTGCATCATAGTTTCTGACCCAACATGACATTACGTTGGTGCCTGCACCAGTTGCCCTTATTGGCCAGCTGCTGCCTCCATCTTCGAAGCTGGGGAGAAGAATGTTACTTGTTCCTTCCATTGCCTCGTTTTGCATAAAATAGAAACATGTCACTAAATATGTAATGTGGACATATGTGCGTATGTTTCGATGGCTGTTGACTTGCCAAACTTCACACACACACACACACACACACACATACACACACAAGCATGTGTGCACGGATACAGAGATACACACAAACACAAACACAAACACAAGCAGACGCACTCATACATGTAGTGTACATCTTAGTGTGGATGTAACATTAGCTATTATTTATAACAAGTATTCGAAGTACATTGTTTATACAAGACCCACATACACTCACATACACTCACACACACACACACATATATATATTACGTCATTCATGTGTGTGTGTGTGTGTGTGTGTGTGTGCGTGTGTCTATACATGTATGTAAGGCATTAAATAGCCCAATACTGGGAAATGATAAGAGTGAAAGGAGTGGAGAGTGAGAGAAAGTAGAAGAAAGGAAAAGACGTGTGTGCGTGTGTGCGCGCGCGTGTGTGTGTACAGAAAAAGAGAGAAAGAGGAAGTAAGAGAGAAAGGGAGAGTGAGAGAGAAACTGATAAGAATCTAGGCTATTCTATAAATACATTTCCACGCTGTTTAGCTTTATATATTTTCTACAACAGTTTATATCAAATATTTCCTCCAAGTGTTTTTAAACCTTATTTCGTTGCTTATTTCCAATACAGAAATCCTACATAAAACAACCAACTCCAACAGCATGTATTTAATATTCATTATTATGAATTATTTGGTCTAAGGTAAGACCAGCTCCTCTATTTTGACGTTTAAAATTTTCCCCGACTGTGTAATATTTTTCTCTACATTTTCAAAGTTTGACAAGTTCAACCACTTCACTGCTCCAGTTAGTTTCATTCTAACACTTGCAACGATATTTTTCACAATTCAACGAATTCGTTTTATCAAAGTTTCCCTTTGTGCCAATACCTCTCAGAACCTGTCTATGCTGATAGATGTGGGTTGTAGGCCAGACGGCCCTGCGTAAGCAGACCTAAAGGTTTCTCACCTGTGACACCCTGTTCTTTAGTTGCTCATATTCCATCTACGGTTACATTGTCCTTTGTATCCTTTTGTAATTTGAAACTTTAAAATGTGGTTTGATTTGAGAGGAATTTTGCTGCTATCTCTGGCAAATGGAGGGATTGGGTTCATAGTCAATCAACTTTATAATGACATTTCCGTTTACTTGTAAAATATCGGAGATAACATGTATATATATATATATATATATATATATATATATATATATATATATATATATATATATATATATATAAAATCATGCATGTCTATACACATGTACGTATGTATGCATGCATTTATGTATGCATCCTTGTATTTTTTACGTAACAACATACACACATACATGTATACATGTATGTGTGTGTACATATATATATATGTTCACTTTAGTGACGTGTGTGTTTTTACCTTTAGGTTGTAAAATTATATATGAGGACAATCTGGAAACTTGACTGTTGAGAGAAGGCCGCGAACGACCCGTCCTTGTTTTTGTCCTTTATAAAATCTAAATAAGTAGCAGGATGTCAAGTATTAGTGCAATACGACCGTTTGAAGAGGCTCCATTTAATTGAACAATGCAAGCATTATATCAATTTAAATATAGTGCTATCTTCAGCTGCAATAAACATGGAATTTCAACAGACAAGATATATTAATATAATTTTTCTCAAACATTTTGTCAGAGCTAAGAAGATGAAAGAATTTCATGCTGTCACTATTGCAGCAAGAATAAGCTAAGGGAAGAACTACAATTTTGGAGTGGCATGGAACACTGTGAGGGTCATAGGATTATAATTCATTTCTAATTTTGTCATTATTTTCTGTTAAAGGGGGGGGGGCGTACGCTATGAAACTTAGGGCGTTATACTGGGATCTAGGAAGTCATTAAGGGCTCAGAAAGAAAAAGGTTATAATCAAAGTATAGCAAAGGCCCTTGTAATATTATATTGCATAAAAATGAGATTTAAATTAAAATTAAAAAAAAAAATTTTAAAGGGGTGTTACAACCATGTTAAATAAGAGGGATACACAGGTCAGATTAAACATTAAAAAGAAGATAACTATTATGTAGAATCACCCTAATATCTCATCATTACATAACTATTAGGTGGTCGCTACAAAGGCCACTCGAACAATGATCACGACTTACATATGGAATTTATCTGGAAAAATATATTTTGATTGGAAGTAAGGGATTAGAAGGAGGATAATAAGATAAATGATTCAATAATATAAAGACATAATTAAATGTAAGTATACAAGAAAAATTTAACAGCTAGGAAAAGTGTGTACTGATATAATTAGATATAACAGTATAAAAATGTAGCATACATGTACAAAAAAGAGGATTATAAAGAATATAGTATAATTATATGCTGTAATTATAAGTAACTGAAAGATATCAATTTAAGAACCATAATGAGCCACATCTTATCATGCATATGTGCGGAGAGAAGATGTAACATACTCCACACCTCATAGAATGTTATACCAGTATATGCGAAGAAAAATAGGAATGTAAAATATAAATCCAATTCTACATAAAAGTTTAACAATAAAAATAAAACATAAAGGACAAGAAATTGATAAGGAAAGTATTCAACGATAAAAAATCAAAATAAGAAAAATTAATAGAAAATTGATAAGAAATATGTGTAAAGACAGAAGATTAAAAAGAAAAACCGGAAATGATAAAAGATAAGCTAAAAAGATAACAGGTAAGCAAATAATGAGGGTAGTTTAAGGTATTCATACCAAAGTTGATTAAGGTCAAGGTAAGTTAAGATGAGGATATCATTGGATATCATTGATGGATATCATTGGATGTGGTTTTATAAATTATAATATTACAGGTGCTATTGTATGTATGATTATTAAGTATGGCTAAACTATTGGTATTTATCTTATCATTAGAGGATGACATATTCCGCCCAATCATATCTCTACCATTATTATATAAATTATTAATCCTATCGACCTTAGAATTTATTTTCCTATTCTTATATTAATTTATCCTTTGATTTAATAGCTGTGTTGGAGTCTTTCTCGGTAGGTCTGTTTTCTCGACTAGGTGGTCATTTATTCTTCTTCTCCCTTAAATTCTCATTATTATTACTAGCAGGTGTTATACTTTCCGAATTAAGAAAAGTAGTCTCTTGATTATATCCTGCCTTAGAGCTCGGAATGTTTTTTTAAAAAATTGATCACGGAGTTAACCTTTAGATTATAAAAATTGTTATCGTATAAAAAAATTTGTCGCAGAAAGTCGCGTAAAAAATTCGCCGAAAACAATCACAAAAATGAAAACTTGGGAATCCAAAATTTCAGGATCGTGGGTCCGAATTCGGCCCTGAACGTTGTTAATTTATTCATGGAGTCAGCCTGATTCCATAATGGTAAGATATGTTGGGCTACAGCCTCTAGGAGTAAAGTTGAAAAAGTGTGACACACTGACACACTGACGTTCACATTTATTATATTATATTAAGGCGGCGTGCTGGCAGAATCGTTAGCACGCCGGTATTTCGTCTGCCGATAGGTTTTGAGTTCGAATTCTGCCGAGGTCGACTTTGCTTTTCATCCTTTCGGGGTCGATAAAATTAGTACCAGTTACGTACTGGGGTCGATGTAATCGATTTAATCCCTTCCCCAAAATTTGAGGCCTTGTGCTTTCAGTAGAAAGGATTTATTAAAGTTGAAAAAGTGTGACACACTGACATTCACATTTATTATATTAGATATGCTTAATTTTGGGGAAACTTTATTTCAATTGAAGTGTATTTTATGTGTGTGTGTGTGTGTGTGTGTGTGTGTGTGTGTGTGTGTATTAAAGAAAGCAACAAATAAAACAAAAGTGATAGTGTTCAGTATGTTGGCGACAGGAATTTCTGTCAAAGTGACATGGTTAAACAAAGTTGTACATCATCTCCCTCTTTCTCTCACATACCCACTCTTTCTCTCACATACCCACTCTTTCCCTCTCTTTTATTATTACTCCCACTGCCACCATCAGCACTACTACTTTTAATAAAACATCATCAACTCTCCCTAAATTTCTTTGTCTCTCTTTCCCTCTCTCTTAGTGGGCATCCATTCTTGTGAAGAACCATGTACAATCCTGATCTACTGAATGTATCAAACGCCTTAGTTAGGTCTATAAATGCCACATGTAGGGGACATTACACACAGGACAAGAGAAGAGACTCAACGGGTTTCATCTCAGATGCATGCACAAGAGCCTTGGTATCACCTGGCAAGACAAAGTGACCGATACACAAGTCTTGAAACAGGCCAGTGCTTCCGAGCATAACAACTATTCTGTGCGAAAGGAGAGTAAGATGGCTTGGACCTGCGAAGTGGATGGATGTTAGCAGAATTCCTATGGCGAGTTGGTTCTCAGGGTAGCAGACCCAGAGGGCGACCAAAGCTGAAATTGAAGGTCACATGTAAAATAGCAGCCAGACCAAGTGCCACATCGATGCAAAGACTTGGGAAAAGTTAGCTTAAGACAGAACAGCATGAAAAGCCTCAGGAGTCAACAAAGGAGCCAAACAACACGAGGAAGAAAATATTCCGGCACTCGAAGCAAAACGCCCAAGAAAGAAAGACACCACACGGCAGCACTGCATCCTCCTTGCTTGCAGATTTTACAGCAGAACTTACTCATCGAACATAGGAAGGATCAACCATGAGAGAAACTACAGAAATAAGACAACGAGTACTTGAATCTCTGATAAGATCAACAATTTAAATAAACACATATTCTATCATGGATCGATATATATCAGTTTTTAAATATATCAATGTACCAGTCATTAAAATATTAGAATATATAAAAAATCTAGGAATACATAAATATATAAAATTTTAATATACATATATCAATAGATCAGTGAAATTCTGTTCTTAAATAATTTTTACAACGCCGTTCTACAACGCTTTTAATATGGGTGAAATTCTAAATAAACTTTTATGCACCTATACTTTTATACATCTATATTTTTATACATCTACACTTTTGTAACATGATTTCACTCATCAATTTATTGATGTATATTAAACCATTATATATTTATGTATTCATAGATTTTTAATGTTTTAATTTAATGACTGATTCATTGATATATTTAAAAACTGATATATATCGATATATCGATATATATATATATATATATATATATATATATATATATATATATATATATATATATATATATATATATATATATATATATATATATATAAACTGATATATATCGATGCATGGCAGAATATATGATTATTTAAATTGTTGAACCTGTTTGAAATTCTTAACATTTTTTAAAAACCTTTGCGTCTCGGGCTTTTTATCTGACCACTTCAAACTACTGCCTATACAATAAACAAAGAAACTTTACTGTATAAAAATATTTAAATTGAATTACATTTATAATTGTTCAATTTATTCGATTTTTTCCATTTCTAATTTATATATACATATGCCATAGAGACCGGGAAACCGGGCCCATGAGCCTGGCTAGGCTTTAAAAGGGCGCATAAATAAATAAAACATATATATATATATATATATATATATATATATATATATATATATATATATATATATAACACGTATACAAACATACATAGCCAAGCAAAACTATAACTCATGTGAGATTTATTTTTCTTTCTCCCTGTTCAATGTTTCTGCTGAAATGGAATCAAATTCTCAGAAATCGTTAAATGTACGCCTTTGTTCACTTTACAGTCCCACGCATATATATATATATATATATATATATATATATATATATATATATATATATATATAGCTGGAGTTTACAGATATACACTTTTATATATACTCTTTTCTTCTATATACATTATATGCACCCCTGTATCTCTGTCTCTCCTTCTCTATGCATGTGTGTGTGTGTGTGTGTGTGTGTGTTTGTTTGTGTGTACAAATTGGGTGTTTCCTGCATGGCCGCTTTTTATGCAACATGTACCGGAGATAAAAGAATGAATATAAAAAAATCCGACTTGAATAGAAATACTTCGCTTTCTTATGACAACTTGAAAAAGAATGCATAACTACTACACGTACCTTTTTTTATATATATGTGTGTGTGTGAATGTGTGCGTGAGTGTGTGTGTGTGCGTGCGTGTGCGTGTGTAATATTTTATGTATAAAAGTTGCATGTTCTGCATTTAAGTACCTGAGATATATATTTCGTCGCCATGTTTGATGTTCTAGTGACAGCCAATAAATTTAAGTGTTTAAGAAGTAAAGACGAAATATTAAAGCTTGTTCCGCCATTACTGATCAATGAAGACAACGGCTTCAGCCATGAAATCAAAACTCAAAAGTGTACACATTCCTGCAGGGGACCAGATAATTACAACTACTCCAGTCCTTCTCATTCGCAGAATCAGCCCCCTTTAATTTTGTTCAGATTGCTTTCAATTTTGGTGTATCGATACAACTCTGAATTTTGATTACGATCAACCAATTACTTTATCTCGTAAATTAAAGAATCTGATGTTATTTGCAATTAAATTTGCGAAATTTGGGTCATTTCAGCCAATCAACAGACAGCGTGGCATTAACAGCTTGTTACCATGACAACAGGACGCTGTGTTGTGGTTCACTTCACTGCTGTCTCACTGTTGTCTGTGACGCACGTTGTTCGATGCTGATTTTTGCAATTGATTCTTCACACCACGAGATTCTTTTCACCCACGTGTTTTGATTGAATTTTTCTGTGTTAGAACATTACGCATTTTCCTGTCGTTCTGTGTGGTTGTATTTTTCTCTGCTTTTTCTGTATTTATTCTTATCGTAGTTTACAAATCCAAGCATGAAAACGTTACTCAACTTTGGAGTTTTGGAGACAGACGCCCCCTTTTAGCACACACACACATACACACATACACTTATATATTAATGAGGTACATAAATACATGACAGGTATATATAATACTGAAATACGCATTAAGTAAACACATGCAGACAAATATATTGATATAATACATTTTTAAAAAAATTGTTTAAATACAATTAATGAATGAGCCAGGTGATACATGTTGATTTTTATTAGGTATTTCAATTTATTTACAAACCTACAATGAACAGGTCAGACGCTACATTTCACAGTTGACACCGCTCCGCTAAACACAGAAAATATCTGTCTCGCTATTGGCTAAAAATACCCAGTGTTTTTTCGATTTTTAAACCTCTGTAACTTTTCTCTCCGATTTTTTTCCTCCACATCAAACCTTCAAAGCAATGAGACAGGAAGGCTATATTATTATAACCCAATTTTCAGAGTTTTCACTATCTTCTACAAAAAGCGTATTTTGCGAATGAAGAAAACTCGATCCTTTTACGCTACATCTTCTGTACCCCCTGAAGCTGTAAAAGTGTTGATATTTCATTGTTATAGATGTTTAACACTCCCCCACAGCTGCAATGGGAGACCCACCATCTGTGACTGCAAGAGATTTCGCTCAACAGTAATAATTGAAGATCTTCACTGACGATGCTACGCTTCAACAGAGAACACTAGCCACGAAGTAGGAAACGCGGATGTGTGACTTCTCCCGTCTATCTTGCATGTTCCATGTGGCTGAAAAGTAGGAAAGTGTTTCATCGTTACTGCTTTGCAGAAATACAACAACCACCACAACAAAACTATTTAGCACTTCATTGTGGCTTAGTTAACTATGTGCCACATATATACACATATTCGCTAGACGAGCGCAAGGGTTTAGTGAAAGAGACGTGTGTTCTGCACACTCACTCTCTCGTTCTCATGCAATGTTTCTTGGTGGCAAGACAAAGTCAAGAGACGTGAGCTTGTATGAAAATGCAGGAGATTGTCAAAATGACTGAGGCGATCCCCATACCTTTCAGTGCGTGTTCCAGTCATAAAACATTGCGCCAAACGTTTGTCCTGCATTTTACATTCAAGCACAGCGTTCTTGTATGTTACCATCTGCATCAGTTGACTCCAGTGGCCAGCTGTTGCCATCTTCGAAGCTGATGGTTTCTTCCATGTCTAATTTAAATGATATACAAACATGCCACTAAAAACAAACACACACATACACAGACAGACAGACAGACAGACACACACACACACACACACACACACACACGCACACACACACACACACACCTTCATATGTATAGTACTTATGGGCCGGAAAAACAAAGTTATACTTTCATGTCCGGTATTTATAACAATTGAGGTCATATTAAATTCCACGGGGAAACATTTAACCAGTTGTTTGTATACACTTACATGCGTTTACATATATACACACACACATAAATGTATACACAAGTTCATATATTTATGTACGTAAATACATATGTACTACGTATGTAGTTTTTTTTATATATATATATATCAAACATAACTTGAAAACAGAACACAAAGGATATCGCGGTACACATGTTTCAAGCTTTATAAACAATCTGTTATTACATCACCATGGGTATATTATTGATATAAAAGATTTGTTAAAGCTATCTTCAGCCGCAAACATTGTTAGTCCAAAGATTACATCACAAAAGAAAAAATACACTTAGTATTACCCATTATAGTAGGTTTATCACATCCCTTTAAAAAGGTATATATATATATATATATAATACGAAATGGGACAAAAACGCAAAACATCCAGACAGTTCGGTGATTCAAGAAAGAGGCAACAAAACATTCAGATAGATGATATATATACTACATTATTTACATTTGACGGATATTTGTCCTCATCTTGTTTGTTGTTAACACAACGTTTCGGCTGATATACCCTCCAGCCTTCGTCAGGTGTCTTGGGGAAATTTCGAACCTGGGTTCTCATAATAATAGTAACGATGTTTCTATTATTATATTATTATTATTACTATTATTAATCAGGTCGCTGCCGTGAATCGAACTTTGGGGTTAGTAGCACTTGATGGTTGTCGCAAAGTTGAGACCTTTGTTTAGTACGGCTTCTTCGGAGTCTTCCAGACGTCGGCTGCTTACATTAATCACTGCTTTCACAGGTGGGTGATGGACTTCAGTCTTCATTCTCCGACCTTTGAGTTTCATAAACTTCTTAATCTGGCGTGTCTTCACCGTTTCAAATTCTTTCATGTACGATTTTCCTAGATCTTGTTGGATTCTCTTTCTGTCGTCATCTCTAGTTATTTTTCTAAGTAATGAAGATAGCCTCTCTTTGATTTCGTTATTTAGTTGATGTTTTTTCCAACGGTTGTAATGGATCCTCTCACGGACGAGAGCATGTCCTGCCCTTTCCATTATATTCAAACCAGGTGGTATTAGCTTTGAGTCTCTACATCTACACAGGAAAGTTTGAAAGACGAGCTAGTTTTTGATGGAGTTTCTCTATATGTCTCCAATGAAGTCTAATAGTCGGCTCCGTACCGATTAGATAATACAGTTCTATATTTAAGAGATGAGGAATTATTTACATTATTTACATTTGACAGATTTACATTTGTCCTCATCTTGTTTGTTGTTAACACAACGTTTCGGCTGATATACCCTCCAGCCTTCGTCAGGTGTCTTGGAGAAATTTCGAACCTGGGTTCTTATCCCTAACGATGTTACTATTATTATTATATTATTATTATTATTATTACTATTATTAATCAGGTCGCTGCCGTGAATCGAACTCGGAACCTTGGGGTTAGTAGCCCGCGCTCTTAACCACTACGCCATATGCCCGTGGGCAATTATGGGGTGAATTTTAAGGCTTATAAATCTATTATTTTTCTATCCTTCCTCAATACCGGTTCCCATATGCTATTCATATCTGCACTCGGTCTGCTTAGGAGGTTGTTGTGTCCTGGCATATGTACTGCTTCTTTTAGTTTTCGTATTTTCCAGTGTTGTTCCCTGTCTATTATTTTAACTTCATCCCACAGGGGGAGGTGGTTTC
>NC_142934.1:2826953-2846953 GCF_046866305.1 Octopus bimaculoides | reverse complement strand
GATGAAACACGATTCAGTTAATTGATAAATATTCAGTTGATTGATGAAATAAGATTCAGTTGATTGAGGAAACATGATTCAGATGATTGATGAAACATGATCCAATTAATTGATAAAATATTCAGTTGATTGATGAAATAAGATTCAGTTGATTGAGGAAACATGATTGAGATGATTGATGAAACATGATTCAGTTGATAGGTGAAAATTAGCTGATCGATTAAACATGAATTAATGATGTTCAATTTTACTTTAACTGGCGCCAATAATTTCACGGTGGCCATGCTGGAATAAACTGAAGGGTGTTGTCGATTAAATCGATCACTTTTTGCGCAGTAATGTTTATTTGATCGATCTTGAAAAGATCAAAGCCAAAACTGCCATTGGTTACATAGATTTTTATCCACCCCATAACATTTTCCATTTCAGATATGCTTGAAGTCAATTTGTGGGTTATCTGATACATCACTGTAATGACGCCTGGTTACTACTGCAAATGAAGTCGTGTTCACTTGTTAAGCTTTGTTAGTTTTCATTAAATCATTATGAACAACAACAACAACAACAACAACAACAGCAATAATAATAATAATAATAATAATAATAATAATAATAATAATAATAATAATAATAATAATAATAATAATGAAGGTGAAATGGGAAAGATATTATGCTAGATGCAAAGGTTTTGAGAAGAATAGACTATTTCAATCAAATAGAAGGCGGCTTTTTGGGGGAGAAACGTAAATTATTTTAAAGAAAACTGTGGAAGCGGCTGGTGGCACATAAAGAAAGTGCAGAGTGGCCAACACAGGTGGAAAGACAACTTTTCTCTTTCCACCTGTGTGCCAAGACGTCAGAATTAATCTATATACAGTGAGACTGAAGTTTAAAATATTGCAAATTGGAAAGGACCTGGCCCGGATGGAGCACAAGGCTATTGGAGAAAGACTTTACACAGCTGAAGACTGTCAAGGTTCTGCCTATAATAATTGGTGCATTTGGCAACTGTGTGTAAGGATATAGAGAAATGGTTGAAGGAGATTGGAATGGAATGTCCTGTAGAGCTTCTACAGAAAGTTTTCCTCTTAAGTACAGGAAAGATTACCAGGGGGTTCTAAGCACTTAAAAGACCATTGAAAGCTTAAGGATGCCTCAGGTCACAGATAGTTACCCGCTACCCACATAAATTCTACCCGGAATAAAAACGACCCCGAGTCAAATCATCGATAATAATAGTAATAATAATAATAATAATAATAATAATAATAATAATAATAATAATAATAAGGCTGAGCGTCAGTAATTTTAGGGGAAAGTTTAATCGTTTCATCGACCCCGGACTTGAAAGGATTTTTATTTCGTAGACCCGCCCTATAAGGAAGAAAAGCACTGACATGGCTGTGTGGTTTCGTCCCACTGCGTGTTACCTTAGCAAGTGTCTTCTTCTGTAGCCTTGTGAATATATTTGATAGGCGGAAACTGAAAGAAGCCCTTCGCATATGTGTTTCTGTGTATGTGTGTGTATGCGTGCATGTGTACGTGTATGTGTGTGTGTGTCTTTGTATCTGTGTTTTTCCCCTCCCCCCACTCGCTTGACAACTGGTGTTAGTTTGTTAACGTCCTCATAATTTAGCTGTTCGACAAAGAGAGACGAAGAGAATGAGTTCCAGGCATTAAAAAGAAAGAAGGTCCTGGGCTCGAATTGTTCGACTAAAATTCTTCAAGGCGATGCCCCAGCATGGCCGCTTTCTAATGGCTGAAACAAGTAAAAGGTTAGAGATATCTACCGATGTATGTATGTATGTATGTATGTATGTATGTATGTATGTATGTATCTATCTATCTGTCTGTCTATATGTCTATTTATCTATCTATTTATCTACACACACACACACACACACACACACACACACACACATATATCGATAGACAGATTTATATCCTCAAAAATATAAAGTGTAATGTCCTAAAGCATCCAATGGTTTCTTCTGCAGATCTACTACCGCCTGATGTCTGTGGATGGAATCACTAACTCTGGATCGAAACGTCAACTACGCCGCCGCAGTTGATGACGTCATGGAGATGTTTGGAGTTACACTGAAGTCAGCTCCTGTAATTATCCTATTTTCTTTTCTTTTCTTTTATAAATGATTTCATTGAATGATTTTGATGTAACGATGTCTCCATATAACAACAGCAACAATAATAATGGTTCTTTTGTTATTGACATGAAGTCAAAAATTTTGGGGAAGGGGTAGTTGTCGATTGGATCGACTCTGGTGCTCCATCCCGAAAAGATGAAAGGCGAAGTTAACCTCGGCTGAATTTGAACTCAGGAGGTAATGTCGGGAGAAATGCAGTTAAGCATTTTAACCAGCCTGCTAACGATTCGACCAGCTCGACGCCTTTAACAACAACAACAATGATATCAACAATCCCAACGATAACGAATTGCCTCTGCAGGAAGAATAATTCTTCCTCTACACAAATCTACAACTGAACATAAATCCCCATTTTAGGTGAAGCATTTGCGCCGTCGATGAACTCAAATCTGAGATCCTCTCTGATAAAATTCAGGAGCGGATTGTTGTACCCCACATCTTCACGGCCACTTTCACTTTGCTTATGCCATTAAACCATTGTCCCTGAAGACCGTCCTTCATTATACTGAACAGATAGATATTGAAGGACACCAAATCCAGACTTTTTGATAGAATGGGCGGATCATTGAGACCAGCTTCAATTGCCGGTTGCTTGATTTGTTGCCGAACATAGGTTTGATCATGTACTGTCATAGTGAATATTGATCGTTTCTAGATTCTTCTTCGATCTCTTCCTTCGAATGGTTTCTCTAAGCTTTTTGAGTGTCTCAATGTAGTACCGTCACTGTCATGTTCCAAAAGATCAAAGGAGAATAGCACCCTTGTCATCTGCAAAACAGTCTCCATGACTTTCGTTGCTCATTGCTGGATTCTGAACATCCTAGGCGTTGGGGAAAAGGTGTGACTGAGCCTTTGTTTCATCCTTCGACACCAGGCTAAATTACAGCAACATTCGTCCTAAACCAGGACTGCCATGTTATGTTGGCAAACAATCTTTACTACGAAATATTTTGTGTTTTGCAGAAGTAGAAGCAATTTATTGCAAATTAATTTTAACAAAATCTTATATGAACCCCCAAAGGTCATGTGAACCCCTAAAGATCACGTGGACCCCCAAAAGTCACGTGGACCTCCAAAGGTCATGTAGACCCCCAAAGGTCATATGAACCCCCAAAGGTCATGTGGACCTCCAAAGGTCATGTGGATCCCCAAAGGTCATATAAACCCCCAAAGGTCATGTGGACCTCCAAAGATCATGTGGACCCCCTAGGGTCATATGGACCCCGGTTGAGAACCACTGCTATAGAGGAAGAGTTACTCTACCAGCATTAGCAATTTGCACGACCCACGCCTGTTAATAAAAACAACGTATGCCCACTTTCACACTATTTCTAGAACCTCGTATACACAGGCATGTGTCTATGTGTCTGTGTTCTTATGTGTGTGTGTGTGTGTGTGTGTGTGTGTGTGTTTGTGTGTGTGAGTGTGTACTAGAGTGTTACAGGTGACTTTGGAAAGTTAACTTTGTCAGTGTGAGTAATATAAAGAAATATGGCAGACGAGCAATAACTATACTTTAGTTTTTATCCAATCTTTGACCCCTTTTTCTTTGCTCCCTTTTTCTTTGCTGGTCTAATCTCCATTGCTTTTCTCGCTTAGTTTCTTCAATTTCTTCCATTTTGTAGTTTCATGGAATAAATTAAGTAGCAAAAAGACCCCAAAAAAGTTACACATTCGCTTGAATAACGTTTGTTTCACTTGGCAACGTGATCCAAGCATTGTAAATATGATGTACTTGTTTGGAGATGAGTTATAAGATGTCTAAATAGTTTTAATTGTTAATAAAACTGTAATTCATTATAACTGAAGAGGAAAAAGAAATTTTGGAAAAACAAAAAAAGATAAGGTTTTTCCCCGAGTTTTTTTTTTTTTTTTTCGCTACTTTCCTTATTTGGTATTCGACAATGAAAATTTGATATATTTTAACAATATGTCAAGTAATATCTCGGCTGATCACTTGACACTGCTGTCGTCTGTTACATAGGGATCAAATAAAAGCACTCAGGGACCCCTTATTGCCTACAAAAATTCTAACTTATGACGTTTTGCAGTTTGTAAAAGATACTATAAAAACGGAAATTACGTCAGCTTTGTTGGTCTTATTAATCACACTCTTCATCTACATTACACATGGGGAATTCCCAAATGACTTCAAAAATCCAAATCTTTTTTGTGCAGTACTTATTTTATATATGTGTGTATGTGTGTGTGTATTATAAATATAGCCACAGGAGGGCTGTGTGGTAGGTAGCTTCCTTACCAACCACATGGTCCTGGGTTCAATCCCACTGCGTGGCACCTTGGGCAAGTGTCTTCTACTATAGCCTCGGGTCGACCAAAGCTTTGTGAATGGACTTGGTAGGCGGAAACTGAGGAAGCCCATCGTATATATATATATATATATATATATATATATATATATATATATGTGTGTGTGTGTGTGTGTGTGTGTGTGTGTGTGTGTGTGTGTGTGTGTTTGTGTGTCTGTCCCTGCCCCACCCCACCAACGTTTGACAACTAATGTTGGTGTGTTTACGTCCCTGTAACTTAGCGGATCGGCAAAAGAGCCCATTAGAATAAGTACTAGGCTTACAAAGAATAAGTCCTGGGGTCTTTGGTTCCCTAAAACTATATATTTATATAGATTTCATACTGTGAAACTTAATTTAATTTTGCCGCTTTTCGTCTCTTCTTGCTATCGATTTCTATTCGATAGTTATTGATCGATTTTATTAATCATAAATGAAGAGTAAGCTGTAGGTAGTGAACTTGCCTGTCAGTAGGACATTTTGTACGAGCCATCTCAGTTTGTCATTCAGTCAATCAACCAATCAATATATTTACATATACATACGCGCACACATACATTCATACACACACACACATTTATTTATATATATGTATGTATGTATGTTTGTATGTATATATAAATACACATCCTATACTCTTTATGTCTACCCGAGTATTGTATCTAAGGCCGTCTGTTTATCGTCGAAACATTACTAGGACTCAATACACAAAGAAATCATCCATCTGGAAACTATGGGTAGTCATGACAACTGTTTTCATGGTGTATGTATTTCACACAAATCAAACCTTCTTAAGAGAAATATATCTTCATTATTTACTGATCCTGTGACACCCGTTTTATGTTTTTGTGAGATAATGTACAGTGAATCAGGATATATTTGTACTGACCATTAATACTGACACTGTTTCGCCTGTAAAGAGTGGATATATATCGTTTGGATTCCTTAGATTAAAAAAAAAACGTTCTTACGTAATAAACCACAGCCTTGATCGCTTCATATTCAATTAATGAGGTAAGCGTGTTCATTTAATCACGTATACATGCATGCACACACATATATATATATATATGTGTGTGTGTATACATACATATATATGTATGTGTGTGCATATATATGTATATAAATATGTGTATATATATATATGTATATATATATGCATATATATGCATATATATATGCATATATATATATATATATATATATATATATATATATATATATATATATATGTATATATATATATGCATATATATGCATATATATATGCATATATATATATATATATATATATATATATATGTATATATATATATATGTATATATATATATATGTATATATATATGCATATATATATGCATATATATATATATAAATATATATATATATATATATATATATATATATATATATATATATATATATATATATATATATATATATATATATATATATATATATATATATATATATATATATATATATATATATACATATATATATATATATCAAGAGACAGAGAGAGAGAAAGAGAAAAATGTCTTTGGTACAATATTATACATTTGAAAATGGATAGAAATTCCTTTTGTGATAATGGATTGAGATCTGGGGAATTAGGAGGCCAAATGTTAGGGATTATGTGATCATGAAAATTTTCAACCATCCATTCCTGTGTTACTAGAGCCATGTGTGATAGTGCAGGGTCTTACTGAAACATATATGGTCTTCCATTGAATACGCTGTCTATCCAGGGCTTAACAATAATTTCCAGGGCCTCAGTGTAGGTGGCAGAGTTAACGCTAAGGCCTTGTGAAAAGAAGTAAGGAGGCATCACATGTCATTCATTGCTGACAACCCCTAAAACCATGACAGTTGCAGGAAATGTTGTATGCATAACACTTGGAACTTCAAAAGGGTCTGCACATAACCATCTGTCGTTTCTTCTGTTAACTTTTTAATCTTGGTCAAAGTTTTTCTCGTTTGAGAAAAACCAAATCAAATCTTCTGCTGGATTTTTCAGTTTGTTTAAAAGCCTTTCACATATGATGTAGTGATTTTCTTTTGTTTTTTCTGACGAATCGACCTTTCCTCGTCATATAAGACTTATATCTGATGTCTTTGTGGACAACATTTCTGACTGTTCCTTCTGACACATGGAGATCTTTTGAAATTGACCTCATGGATTTTCTGGGATTGTAATCAATGGTCTGTTGAGCTTGGTGGATTAATTCAGGTGTTTTGATGATTTCAAAGCGTTTAGAATGCTTTTTATGCTTTGATACTGGTGATACGTTTCCATCTTCAGTCTCTAACTCCTTACGAACTTTGTAGACGAAAGATCTGGCAACTTTTAAAACTCGAGATATTTCTAAATCGCTAAGCTCAGCCTTTATAACCCCAATAACAGCATGCCTCTTCATTTCTTAAGTAAACTGAGGGTCTGTTATTATTATTTTCTGAGACAAAGATTATACAGAGTCAGCAAAAAATGCAGCAATGACCCCCCAAAAGGTATGTCCTCAAATACCTTACGCACTCTGTATATAATACATGAGAAATCTGCAGTTACTCTATCTAGATTACAAGTTCAGGTTTATACCTGTAATTATTGGGGCCCTAGGATATGTAACATACTGCCTAAATACCAGTCTTGAGAAATTAGGCTTCTCAAAACCAGAAAGGAGAAAGCTAATTCGAAGACTACAGATCCAATCCATCACTGGAACTGTAAAAATCTGTAAAACTTCCTAGAAGTTTATCGTTTAAGTATATATGAGCATTTCTAGATATGCAAATATATACATAAAACATACAAATCTGCACATACATACATACATACATACATACATACATACATACATACATACATACATATATACATATATACATACAAAGATACCCTGTCGTTGATGTTGAAATTTCAATGAAAGAGCCTTGGATCCACGTTGGAAACTGGCTCTTTCTCTATTGGCAAAAAATCTTGAAATAAAACTGAACAATGACATATATACAAGCATACATACATACATACATACATACATACATGCATACATACATACATGTATGAGTTATACATACGTACATGTATGTATGTATGTATGTATGTATGTATGTATATGAGATCCGTCACTAGCGTTCCCATAGCATTAACAATGGAGTGGATACCGTCAATGTCACTTATAATAGTAACAATAACAATAGCCGAGGGATTATAGGTCACTACTAACCAACCGGGCTGAACGACCAATTGCTGAATATTAGAATAGAACGGAGAGAGTGAATGCTAGTGTTTACTTTTGACAAAAACTATACTCTGTGGTTAAAACTACTATTAAAGACGGTAGCGTGAATATTTAGTAATACTAGTAATTATACGCATAGCGTGAATATTTAGTAATACTAGTAATTATACGCATAGCGTGAATAGCATTTGCCCCAACTATAACAATATTGTTACCTGTATGTGTAATAACAAAAATTATTACATGAATAATCCTAACTATGTAAACAATTTCAATGCTAATAATGAAGACGGTAAAGGTTCATAACTCTGACTACAATACTAACAATGGTGCCAACTATTCGAATCGACCTCAGAATACCTCTTAACTATCCTTTGAGAGATAATTGCTTAAGTTGTAATGTTGTTTATAAATGTACTGTTGTCACCACCCGGTCGCACGCCGCCAGATTTTGCATAGAGCCGATTTCTTGCTCATCTGAACTCTTCAAATACTAATAAGAAACGATCTGTCTCCCTGGCCAGCCACATCCATCACCTCAAAGCTGATGGTATTCCCTAAGACATATTCCGGCACATAATTGATATGGGAATGCCGTACACGAGAAACCGACTACCATGTAATTAATGCTGTTGTGAGTCGCTCAGGATATTACATGAGGGTGAGGTCTGCCTCTTTAATCGCTTTTCTGACGTAATGCTGTCACCGGTATTACAAAACTTTCTCTTATTATTATTATTATAAATCATTACATTCTGACCGAAATAAGTCAGCCTTCCTATTCCGCTCCACTCGTTCGCTCTTACACTTCCTCAACATTCGTCTTCTTTACAATATTCAGTTTCATTTCTCGCCTTCTCCATCTCCTACCAGCGCACCGTCATTTCTCCTGCCTCCTCTTCCCGTTGAACTCATCTTTATACACGACAGACCCACTTTGCAGTCTTCATCACCTGTACCCCGTTAACGTCTACTTATTTCTATCTTTATCTTTTTATCTCCTTCTTATCTAACCCTTGACTGCTATGAATTATGATAAGCTAATTGTCTACTAAGTGTCTCTGAAATCGACTGGCTCACAACGTTTCTCGCTCATTCTTTTACAACGTTTCTCGTTCATTCTTAAATTATTCTTTGTTAGATATCGGACTTCCTTTCATCTAGCTTCCCTAACCATTTTCTCAAACTTCAAAGTTTATCGCCAGTTTTATTTCTTTTTCGAGTTGCCGTTACCTCGCGCCTTTTAACTAACTCCTCTTCAGTTACGCTACACTTTTCCCTCCATCTTCTCTTTTCCTTTCTACTTCTCACTACAACCCCTCCTCAACCATTCTTGTCTTTCTTCAGTTGGTTTTTAAATTAAGAATTTAAACTTGCCATTACTCCAGTCAGAAGGTTTGATTTGTGTGAAATACATACACCATGAAAACAGTTGTCATGACCACCCATAGTTTCCAGATGGATGATTTCTTTGTGTGTTGAGTCCTAGTAATGTTTCGACGATAAACAGACGGCTTTAGATACAATACTCGGGTAGACATAAAGAGTATAGGATGTGTATTTATATATACATACAAACATACATACATACATACATACATATAAATAAATTGAGCTCCAGTCAACTTGCCATTACTCCATGATAAACGCCAGCCCCGCTCGTTCATTCCAGTTGCCATATTCTTGACGCTTATATATATATATATATATATATATATATATATATATATATATATATATATATATATATATATATATATATATATCTTCTATTCTTTAATTCATTTCCGTTATGCGGCTGCGGTCATGTTGGAGCACCATCGTAATTTTGTACCTTTTGACATAGCTTACAGCTTTCTTTTTCGGTCGATTTCTTCAGGATGGTGGGATTTCATATCTCCACTCCTGCATGCGCTTTTAGCTTAGTTGTTGACTCATTTGGTGAGTGAGTATGTTTGACACCTCTGCCTTCATCTGTACTTCATGCTGAGACGTTGGTTCGTCTGGTATCGTAGAGAGGAGAATATCCCGTTTTGTTTTTTTACAAGACATCCACATCCACATCCACATCGTGTAGGTTTCTTGATTTTTTTAGCAAAGCATTGAAGAGCTCTGGGCCCTTGAACCCCAAGTCATTTCAGTACCTGGTCCTAACTTTAGATAGAGTGGATGGTACCTTTGGGCACTTCCGCGGTCAACATGGTTTCTGTGTCTCGTGTCTTGAACGACCTTAGTATCCATCCTGCCACTTGTCTGCATTTTGTTGTCATCTTGATAATTATGTATCATCGACGTAGCTAGTGACAGGCTGAGTAACGATGGGCAAGTATAAGAGAGCTACTATAAACAGTAATGGTCCCAAGAGAGTTCCCTGGGGAATGCCACTCAGAATTTTTGTTTTCATTAGAGAAGGCATCAATAACTGAAACTGCCTGACTTCTATCTTTTAGGAAGTCATGCAGCCATTCTCCCAGTTTACCAACTATTCCAGGTCCTCTCTCTCTCTCTCTCTCTCTCTCTCTCTCTCTCTCTCTATATATATATATATATATATATATATATATATATATATGCCTTGAGAACATGCAATGGATTCTAAACAACTTCTCACGTGCATCGAAGGCCTTTGGTCTGACTATCAGCATCAAGAAAACTGAGCTTGTCCATCAGTCCATTCGTGACCATCCTTCCACTGTTGCCCCTAATGTATATGTTGATGGGAAAGCACTAAAAACTGTTTCCCTCCTTCACTTATCTTGGTTCCATTGTGTCCAATGATGCGAAGATGGATAAAGAAATCGAGTTCAGAATCGGGAAGGCTAGCTCCACTTTTTATCACAGGTTATAGAACAACCACGACGTATCGTTGAAGTCAATGTATATAAGACAGTGGTCCTGACAACATTGCTTTATGGTGCTGAATCTTGGACTTTGTACCGAAAGCACTTCAATCAGCTTGACGCTTTTCATATGCAATGCTTGCGTATTATCTCCAAAACAGAGTGACTGTCTTCATAATAGTGAGCTACTTACAAAATGCGACATATCAGGTATTGAAGCCATCCTCATCAAAATACAGCTAAGATGGCCAGGTCATCTCTCACGTGTGAGTGATATCAGAATTACGAAGCAACTTCTCTTTGACCAATTCCCAACAAGAAAGTCAATTGGAAGGCCAGTCTTGCGCTTTAAAGACAAACTAAAAGACAATCTGAAACGATGCAACATTCTCTTTTCTTCCTGGGAAAACAAAGCATCAGAATGCAAGATCTGGTACCAGTCCTGTTTCTCCTCAGATCAAAAATTTGAGCAAAATCGACTCCAATACCGGGACCAACTTCATGAGAGCATGGAGGCAAACTGGCAAAACACAGCTCCTTACCTGTCATTGTGGTTTTGTGGCATGATGCAAAGCAGGCCTTGCCATCCACTCAAGAAAACACATAGTAACCGATCCACAAGCACTCAAGCCAATTGAGTCCTCAACACTTGTCCCATTTGCCAAAAGGTTTGCAAGACACCAGCAGGCCTCAAGAGACACCTTCATGTCCATAGAACATGATTAATGCTTGATTTTACTGAAAATTTATTTGTTGTTCACAAGAGAATCCATCAGATACACATACACACACACACACACACACACACACACACACACACACACACACACACACACACACACACACATATATATATATATAGATAGATTTAAGAAATATATTTAAATGATATACATATATACATATGTATATGTGTTTGTATGTCTGTATGTATATATGTATATAAATGTATTTATCTATATATGTATATACATGTGTGTGTTTCAATGTAATATATATTCATTTATTCATGATATGCAATTGAAGTTCTAAAAACGTTAAAGCGACACAATAACCACAGTGATTGCTGACTCTCATGTCTTTTGAGAGGAATATAACAAACCGACTTGTTTCTTTTGCATGTGAATATTATTTAAATTTTGTGTTAAATACATGGTAAGATGTGAGGATATCTCAGGATTTAATAAACTACATTCTTTTGATTTTGGTTGCATGCAGCGAGTGCATTATCAACTGGTTATACAAGAGAGCTGTGAACCGTTTATGTAAAGAAGTATCGATATACGTACACGTATATAGGTACATACATGTGTGTGCGAGTGCGCATGCGTGTGTGTGTACAAATACATATATAATTAATAGCGAGAGAAGGCAATCTTTATCACCAACGTAATGTGGACGTTTATGTTAGGACACTGAATACGGAGTTATTCCTTGAGAGGATCTCTCATATGGATTGGCGGTGCAAAAAAGCACACGCATTTATATCGTTAACAGATGGGAACCGTCTGACTACGGCCGCCGGAACTACCAGATCAAATGATTTCATTGCTCTAGTATGGCCGCTGTCAAACGACTGAAACAAGTAAAAGAACATATTTATATAGCATGAAACTATTGGTATCTCATAAAAATATGTACTGTGCTCATTAAACAATATCTCTCACCAGATGGAATACTTTCTTTTGTTGATCTTACCTTCATGAAACAGTATACTATATATATATATATCTTTGTCTATTTACTTCTTTATAGAAACCATTTAATCTACAAGCCTTTCGTTAATCTGCAAAGCTGTCTTTATTCTCCCGTCGTGGCTTTTATGATAAGTGTATAATATTTTGTGAAGGCACGTAGCTAAGTAGTCAGGGTATTCGGCTCACGATAGTAAGAACGTGAGTTCGATTCCCAGCGACAAATTGTGTCCTTGAGCAAGACACTTTATTTCGCATTACTCCGGTTCACTCAGCTGGCAAAAATGAGTTGTATCTTTATTTCAAAGGGCCAGCCTTATCACACTCTGTGTCACGCTGAATTTCCTTGAGAACTACGCTATGGAGTACTCAGCCACTGGCACGTTAATTTCACGAGCAATCTGTTCGTTAGCAAGCTGATCGGATCAACTGGAACACTGGTCGTCGTAACCGACGGAGTACCAGTTATATTCGTTTGTATGCACGATTTCTTTCCTTCGTGAATGATTTCGTAATCCATCCTGAATTTTAAATTTACTCCTTCCCCTTTCTGGGATTTTAAGATCAGTGAGTCTCTAATTCAATCCATTATAAACGGAATTAATTACTGATATAATTAATGCGTTACACTAATTATTTTTAATTGTGGAATTTAGTACTCTCCTTAATGTCATTATCAACAAGAATGGCAGCCTAATCCTCTCCCACATAGGAGTCAATCATCATCAAAATCGTAGTCATCGTCACCACCACCACCACATACATATACCACATACATATATATAGATATATGTATGTATACACACACACACACACACACACACACACACACACTCATACACACATATATATGTATAAATATATATATACTCACACACACATATATATATACATATATATATATACATATATGTAAACATACATATATATACACATACACACAAACATATAGATAGATGCGCGCGTGCGCCAATTAAGAAGGGTAAGAATGAGTACTCAGGATTTCATTAGTAGATGAGTATTCTATATTTGTGGGTTACCATGGAAACCAATGGCAGTCTTATTGCATATCGAAATGCATCAGTAACATCAAAATCAATCATATACAACCGCGCGCGCGCGTGTGTGTGTGCGTGTGTGTGTACAGTAATCTCTCGCCATATCGCGGTTGACCGATCGCGGTTGACCGATCGCGGTTTATTGTTTAAGCTTACGTCTTTTCCTCTGTGGTGTTGTTTTGCATTTACGATAAAATAAATATATACAAATTATAGAAATAATGAAAAAAAATATACAGTGGTGTACTGTTTCTACTTCGCGGATTTTGACATTTCGCGGGTGGGGTGGGGTTGAAACGTATCACCTGCAATAGTCGAAGGATTACTATATATATATATATACATACACACACACACACATACATACATCTATATCATAGACAGATAGATATGTAACGTATGTCTGTCTGTATGTATACTCTCTCTTTCACTCTCTCTTCTTCTCTCTCTCTCTCTCTCTCTCACACACACATATACACACACAATGCTGAATATATATGTATATATATATATATATACACACATTAATATACACAAGCACCAGGCTATGTGACTCTAAGTGGTCCTTGTTCTACTTTTGACAAAATAAATGTGTTTCATTGTTTTTCCCATGACTTAATTATACGAGGAAAGATGTTACCCTTGACCCATTTCAGGATCTCAAAGACTAGGCGGGGGAGAAGGAGGAAGGAGGTTGAATTTCTCCTTTTTGGTTTTCTAGTTCCACTTGTGTACCGCAAGTTCTGTTCCGTCAAAAGACCGCAAGGACCAGGTTAAAGTGTTTAAACCAAACGACAGATTGTGTCTATATACAGGGTCTTCTAAAAATTTCTAAACGGGTTACCCTGCTTGTTTAAACTTCAACTGCTGTTTCCGTCCGATATGGCGGTGAAACGAAAGATCGTGAACGCCAGAGGCATTTCGCAACGATACTCCTACGCTATATACTTCGATGTAATGCCTTTGTTAATACATCTGTAAGAGATTTTATCTTGGACGAAAACTGCAGCATGTTGCCTGTCAATGGTGCATATATGTTAGGTATGACACATGGATGACTATCTTAATTTATTTTGATTTGCAAGATTCTTGATATGTATTTGCGTGTTGAAACAAATTTTGTGCCTAGGAAGGGTTATAAGATAGATCGTGGCATAATAAGCCATAAGCTGCAAGGTCTTTGCATTGCTGGTAAACTGGGAAAGTGACAGCATTACTTCCATAAAGACAGAAGTCAAGCAGTTGCAGCTGCCTGTGCCCAGTTTCAGCAAACTCAAGTTCTAAGTGGTGTTCCCCTGGGAAATATTTTGGGAGCCGTCAATGTTTATAATAACCCTCTTAGACATGCCCATAGTCACTCGCACAGCCACTGTCACTAGCTACGCCGATGATACAGAATTATCACTGGCAATGAAAATCCAGATGAACGTCGCAAGAGAGCTGAAGTAAGCAACGTGTAGTTTAAAGCTGGTAAATTTTAAGCACTGTACTATCAACTCACGAATGCATCGCAGCCTGCATATACAGGACCTGAAGCCACAGCAATGCTAGTGTCACAGGCAGTGAAAGACTTGGGGATCAGTATGGGCAATGATGCATTATTTCATATGCGCATTACCAAGATGGCAGTAAAGTGCAGATAACTGGCAGGACGGATACTAAGATCCTTCAAGACAAGAGACCAAGAAGTTATGTTGACCTGTGGAAGACCTTTGTTCTCAGCTGCCTGGACTACTACTCTCAGCCATGGTCACCACCACATAGTGCCAAACTAACAGCAGAGCTTGAAGCGGTCCAATGTCTCTACACTAAAACAAATTATATCAGAACAGCAGATGAGTTACAGGGAGAAGCAGAAAAAACTACGACTTCAATCCCTGGAGCAGAAACGCAACAGAAACGCAATAATCTACATATGGGAAATTCTGGAAGGGCTAGTACCTATTTTCGGCATTGAGTGTTATACAAATACCAGAATGGACGCCGTTGTATTGTACGAAAGTACCGTCTACTCCATCTAAATTCAGGAGCAGATACTCTTTTCTACTCTAGGCACAAGGCCTGAAATTTTGGGTGAGAGGGGGGGGCAGTCGATTACATCGACACCAGTACGCAACTGGTACTTAATTTATCGACCCCGAAAGGATGAAAGGCAAAGTCGACCTCGACAGAATTTGAACTCAGAACGTAAAGACAGACGAAATACCGCTAAGCATTCGCCCGTGACACCTTGGGCAAGTGTCTTCGACTATAGCCTCGGGCCGACCAAAGCCTTGTGAGTGGATTTGGTAGACGGAAACTGAAAGAAGCCCGTCGTATATATGTATATATTTGTATGTGTGTATGTGTATATGTTTGTGTGTCCGTGTTTGTCCCCCCAGCATCGCTTGACAACCGATGCTGGTATGTTTACGTCCTCGTAACTTAGCGGTTCGGCAAAAGAGTCCGATAGAATAAGTACTAGGCTTCCAAAGAATAAGTCTTGGGGTCCATTTACTCGACTAAAAGGCGGTGCTCCAGCATGGCCGCAGTCAAATGACTGAAACAAGTAAAAGAGTAAAAGATTATATATAAAAATATACATAAAAACACATGTAAATAAAAGCCATGTGGGATACGTATGGAAGGAAGGGTGAGAAAAAGCGAACTGATAGAAAGGGGAATGACAGAAATGTTTTTAATACTAAAATTAAGGGCGGTTAATAATGTGATTTCATGAGGATCCCTTTCCTGATGAAGGGGACGTTGTCCACATGCTTTGTAAGATCTATTAATTTCTCTACCAGAACATGAACTCTAAAATGTTTTAAGAACCTCTGCTCTAGAGAGACATTAAAACTTGTCCATTGTGTCTGTTGTCTATGGGTTCTACAGTTGTTGTGAGTGGCTTAAAAACATACAGGCGGTATGAAGCAGGTTTAGCATTCCAGAGCAAACATTCTGCAAAGATTAGAAATACATGATAAGAAATATCTTCTCGACCAACCTGCTGAATGCTTTGTCATGGTGTCTCGCTACTGGCCACAACTATTGCCGTAGTATTTTACTGATCAACATTGTTGTCATCTTGTTTGCCAGGTCATAACCGTTGTCATATTGCGTCATTGATCATTACTACACGCACACACACACACACACACACACACACACACACACACACACACACACACACACACACAATTGTTTGTGTGTGAAGGCGCATGGCTTGGCGGTTAGATTATTCGAGACAGGATCGTAAGCTCCTGAGTTCGATACCCAGTGGCACCTTGTATCCTTGAGCAAGACACTTTATTTCCCGTTGCTTCAGTCCACTCACCTGGCAAAAATGAGTTGTACCTGTAATTTAAAGGGGCCAGCCTTGTCACACTCAGTGTCATGCTGAATCTCTTCGAGAACTACGTCTGTGGAGTACTCAGCCATTTTCACGTTAATTTCAGGAAGAGGCTGTTCCGTCAATCGGTTCAACTGTAACCTTCGTTGTCGTAAGCGACGGCGTACCAATTATGTGTGCATGTGTGTGTTTGTAGTGTGCGCGCGCGTGTGTGTGTGTGTGTGTTTGTTTGTACGTGTACGTATGTGTGTGTTTGTGTGTCTGTGTGTGTGTGTGTTTGTGTGTATGTGTTTGCGTGTATGCGTTTTGTGTGTGTATGTGTACATACGTATTTATACATATACATACTATGTATATATACCGCGGTTCACCTGTCGCGGTTTGTTATTTAAGCTTGCATCGATTCCTCCGCGGTGTTGTTTTGCGTTTATAATAAAATGAATGAATACAAATTATAAAAATAATTTAAAACAATATACAGTACAGTACTGTTTCTGTTTCGCAGATTTTCAGCTATCGCGCGGGGTTTGGAACGTAAGACCCACAATAGTCGAGGGATTACTGTATATATGTATACATATATTTTCTATTTTCTCTCCCTGTTTATTTCCTTTCTGTTGAAGGACGTAGGCTCGAAACATAAAAGACTTTGTCACTTCCCGAGCGTTAAACTAATACATTTGTTTGTTGTTTACACACCCGTCTTCGTCTTTTGTTTTTTTTAAATTCTCACTATATATATATATATATATATATATATATATATATATATATATATATTGTGTATGTGTGTGTGTGTGTGTGTGTGTGCGAGTCATTCTAAGAAATTGAGTATTGTTTACCAGGTTTAACTTACAAATATCGACTTGTAACAAATATCTTTCATTTTCATTTCAGATGAACTCGGTTATCTTGCATAATGACCCATTTCTTGGATTCTCCGAAACACCTCAGGTAAAGTATATTTTAGCTTGAGCAATGAGTTAATGTTTTTTTTATATATATATATATAAATTAGTCACCGAAGGAGAGACCATGCTGTATGCAGGTCTACCCTTCCGGGATTAATGTATATAGTTAGCAGATAAATTCGATCGTATTATTTCAGTATGCAGGTCTACCCTTCCGGGATTAATGTATATAGTTAGCAGATAAATTCGATCGTATTATTTCAGTATGGCACTCCGTTGGCATACCTCTGAAAATAAGTAAAATTTATTCAAATTTCAAAAACAATAAAAAAAAAGTTGTAAAGAAAGAATAGAGCTCAAAAAAAAAAAACAAAACAAAAAGAACACAAACACTACGCTAAAAATATTTTTGGTCTTAATTCAAATGATTAAAATAAATGTGGCAGTGGGGGTGGGGAATGAACGAATTTATCTGACAGCGCCATAGATTAAAGGCTCTCAGTCTTTGATACTTCGGTGGTTCCTTTCACCGTTTGGCATTTCTCAAATTTCTACTTCACAAAAAGTTTAGTTTAATCAAATCGAAGCTGTTTTTTGCAGTGGTTTTTTATCCATGTTTTCTCCTCTTTTTCTTCCACTATTTTATCCAACATCTGCCTCTTTTTAGACATTTCCATGGACTCAGACCCCTTATGCAGAATATCTATAAAAATTGGGACTTACATAATGAAAATATTTTGGACCTTACCACATCACCAATCCTGTTTTCTGCACTAAAATGTAACCCAACCCATATTGTAACCCGAAAAAACATTTCTTTTTAATGTATTTAAATATAAATGCAGTACATGGTTTAAATATTTTGTTTCTAACAAAACCCATACACCTCTAAACGTCTAATGCCTCTATATGCCTCTTTAACATAAGCGGCCCCATGTAGTGGGGATTTGATTGCCCAAGTTAAGAGCCACTTGTGTGCACAATAACAAATGCAAGTCAAAGTGTGGGTGGGGCACCTGAGATGTGGTTCCAATGTTTGTAACCGAGTGATGTGCTCTAATAAACAGATGTTTATCAGACGAGCCAAATGTTGAGGTTGAAGACTTCAGCAGACTCATTTGCTAATAAACAGTAACCCTACATAACGGGTCTCAGCTGGGACACCCGAGTACTGTTCGCACATCTTTGTCAGTGCTGCTACTACCCACACAGATAACGTGGACCACATTAAAAGAAAGACCCTCAAATCGGGTTAAAGTTACCCACCTGCCCACGGTCAGCTGAGCCGCATTTTTACAGTCCACTCTTTTCCTGCTCTTATTACAGTCTCTGTTTCGTGAAGTGAACTGATGCGTGTCATCTCCACGCAAACACTCCTGCACCCTAACCCTAACCCTCACGCAGTTTCTCCTGACTCACTCTCTCCCTCTTCTCCGATCATCCTTCTTCCCTCACACACACACACACACACACACACACACACACACACACACACACACAATCCACGTCACCCAATCCTCCTTCTGCGGGATGTCAATATTTTCCCTGTAACTGTCTGCTTGTTCGAGAGAAATGATTTCCATAGCAACCTCCCTGGTCTCGGAGGATCTCAGATCCGAGAAGGCCACGGCTACGGCCCCTTCCTCCAGATAAAACTAATAACACACGCACCTACACACACACATACTTACATATACATATAAATAGATAGATAGATAGATAGATAGATAGATAGATAGATAGACAGACAGACAGACAGACAGACAGACAGACAGACAGATGGAATTACAGACTAAATCTTTATCGAAGAAACTCTGCTTTTGCAAATTCTCTAGTTCATCAGTCACAACGTAGATTCATAAAACATTTGTGTATTTGTAAATGTCCTAGACTCACCACAGATGTATCGCTTTTGATCATAAGTTTCCTGAAAGAGGTTAGACCTGGGACTAAGCAACAACAACTACCACATTAATATTTATATGGCCGCTTACCTCCCTTCCTACCTTTCTCCACGGTTTTTATCCAGATTTAAAATCATTTTATCTTTAACAACTTTTGATGCTGGAAAACTAGATTTTCATCTGAAGTAACCTATATTTTTTGCAATACACACGGGAGTCTTAAAGCGATGTTTGTAAAAAAAAACTATTGATCACGTAAATCGATTTTACTGTGAACACATTCTGTTTATTATTGAACACAGCTGAAAGTTCATAAAGATATCTGATATGAATGGGAAATTGATAGATTTTTATCGAAGTAATAAAAGTGAACACAGGTCTCGATCAATGCTGTGTAATTTCATCAGATAAATCGATGTCCTTTATACCACCAAAAATACCAAACATAAAATATATTTGTTTACTACAAACCTTGTTTCTCTTGTGCAGCTTCACCGCACAATAGCAAATAAAACACATATCGACGTGATTAAATGTGATTAAAA
>NC_142934.1:2819453-2821953 GCF_046866305.1 Octopus bimaculoides | reverse complement strand
TGAACTCAGAACGTAAAGACAGACGAAATACCGCTAAGCATTTCGTCCGCAGTGCTAACGTTTCGCTCCCTTCCCTTATATTGGGCATTAGACATGTCTGTGTATTGTGTGTGTACGTACGTGTGTTGTGTGTGTTTAAGAAAGAGATAGAGTGTGTGTGTGTGTGTGTGTAAGCGCATGTATACAGTGTTTATAGGTTTGTGTGTGTGTGTGTGTGTGTGTGTGTGTGTGTGTGTGTGTGTGCCTGCAAGTTCATAGATTAACAACCATGTCTTGTTCAAATAGAATTACCCATTCTTTTGCTCTTGAGATATCAAGATATTTGTCCAATCAGCCAGAATGGCAAAGGTAAAATAAAAATCATTAATTTTCCCGAAAAACGAAACCTCAAAATAAGGAAGAGCAGATTTTAAAACTTGTCCGGACAAGACTTGAAGAATTAGTTCCCTTTATAATGCTACATTAGGTTATATCTAGACATGCTGGGACATGCAGAAGTGTGTGTGTGTGTGTGTGTGTGTGTGTGTGTGTGTGTGTGTGTGTGTGTGTGTGTGTGTGTGTGTGTGTGTGTGTGCGTGTGTGTATACATGCATATTTATACGTTTAGTTTTATGTATTTATTCTCAAACATACAGTTGCATGCTCAGACATGCAGCTGTCTGTCTGTATGTATTTGTGTGTGTGTGTGTGTTAAAATATGCTTAACTAAACAGTATTGACTTATTTAAATTTTTGAATGTATGACTTGATAAAACAAAGATTCATATGTGTTTGTGTGCGTGTACGTGTACGTGTGTGTGTGTGTGTGTGTCTTTGTGTAAGTGTATTATGTCATGAGTATGGATTTAGGCATGCGTGTGTATTGCGTGTGACTGTATGTATGTGAGTACGGTTGAATTAACGCGCAGATATTCATTTCTAGGTCAAGAAAAAATAAATATCTTTTTCAAGGGAAGGAAGTCTGTTAAATATATCGGAGTTATTTACACTTGAATTATATTCGTTATTTGATGATCACACGAACACGGATTAATAATGAAGGAAGCTGCTTATATTTGCGATGGATGCGTGAATGTAATTTGAGTCCTTTTTCTATCCAAAAGGGTTTTTTTGAATCCAATATTTACTGGTTATTATTTGTAGCTTCATCATTTGCCGCGAGATTCAAAAAAGAATCATTTCACCCTCTTTCGGAAGACAATAAATTCTTGTGATGTCAAAAAGGGAATTTATTTATACATCTTGTCAATATTAAAATGTATTTTGTAAATCTAACTCTTAACATTGCTCACAAAACTCTGTAGATGTCGGATTGCTTTCGTGTATATCGAATGTCGAGATTTAGCTTGATCGGGTCTTCCTGCAATCTATTTGTTTTGTTCTTCTTGTGACTTTTTTTCTTTGTCTTTCCTTTTTTCCTGTTGCTTTTCTTGAAGATTTGTATTTGATCGTATTTGAAATGCAGTGTTGTGTTGCTGGATATTCAGTGGGTCTGTTATGTTTTGTTATACCCGTTTACGGAAACACAGCACAATGTGTCTGAGGTTAAGGCACTTGATTAAAGAAAACACAGAGTAATAATTATAGAGTTGCTTCTGCTATCGTTTTGTTCTCTTAGCAAAATCGCACACCACATTTCCAGTCGTCAGAAAAAGTCTCGGGTTTTAAAAACAATTAAGCCAATAAAAAAATGTTCTCAACCTGTCAGTGGCTGCGTGGTAAGTAGCTTGCTCCCCAACTACATGGTTCTCGGTTCAGTCTTACTGCGTGGCACCTTGGACAAGTGTCTTCTACTATAGCCTCGGGCCGACCAAAGCCTTGTGAGTGAATTTGGTAGACGGAAACTGAAAGAAGCCCGTCGTATATATATGTATATATAATGTATGAATGTGTGTGTGTGTGTATGTGTATGTGTGTGTGTGTGTGTCCAACGCTTTACAACCGATGGTAGTGTGTTTATGTCCCCGTAACTTAGCGATTTAGCAAAAGAGACCGATAGAATAAGTACTAAGCTTACAAAGAATAAATCCTGGGATCGATTGCTCGACTAAAGGCGGTGCTCCAGCATGGCTGCAGTCAAATGCTTGAAACAAATAAAAGAATGAGGAGAAAGTGGGTCAGAGAGGAGGATCGTTTGATGGAATCCAAAACAGATACTGGCTTCCTTAATTTGACCAGAACATGGATTCACAGACGAAAACAGGAAGAAAATTCCAGTAGAAATTCTTCTGGTATTTCCAAACTGAAATGGCGGAGGGAAGAGGGAGGCGCCATTTTGAGATATGGCTCTGTAAGACAACCATCATGGGACGCCATGAAGGAAAAAGATGAGGAGGAAAATGAAGGAGGAGGAGGGGGGTCCGTAGTATTTACTGTCCCTCACAAGCTGGTGAGATTGAATTGACCTTCTGGGTGGATTTGGTCGACGGAAACTGAAAGAAGCATGTCATATGTGTGTGTGTGTGTGTGTGTGTGTTTCACCACTGCTTGACAACCTATG
>NC_142934.1:2799453-2809453 GCF_046866305.1 Octopus bimaculoides | reverse complement strand
CTAATTAATTAAGATTCTATAAGATAAATGGAACACTTAAAGTTAAAAATAAAAGAACCTGAAATATTTCTATTAGCTCCACCTTTCTCACTTATTTCATTTGGGGGTTGGCAGCATAATTACCCTTATGATCTTTAAACGTAATCTATGGTTCACCAAACGCTAAGATTTTTATTCTGTTGCTTATCTTTTAACTTGTTGCTATGTTTCTGGATTCTAAATTAACACTATGGTAAGTCCTGCATGTGTGTGTGTGTGTGTGTGTATCTGTGTTTGTCCCCCCCCCCCCCACATCATCGCTTCACGACCAATGTTGGTGTGTTTACATCCCTGTAACTTAGCGGTTCGGCAAAAGAAACCGATAGAATAAATACTAGGCTTACAAAGAATAAGTCCTGGGGTCGACTTGTTCAACTAAAAAGGCGGTGCTCCAGCATGGCCGCAGTCAAATGACTGAAACAAATAAAATAATAAAAGAATATATAGATGTGTGTGTGTGTGTGTGTTTGTATGTATGTACATATATATGACCTGCAACAAAAGATTGCACACGTACTTCAAATCATTCTATTTCTTGTTTGTTTTATCTTGCTTCTTACTTCATTTTCATAAAGAGTTGATCACGAAATGTCTTTTTCCTCTTTTCATACATACATACTGCACAACTTCTATTGTTTTTCTTGTTAATTTTTTGCTCTGTTGGCATTTTGTCCATCACTTTTGGAATTTTTACCTTCCTGTTCTCACTTTGTCCATCTGTCCGTCTCTTATTTCCCTGGCTGTGTGGTAATGAGCTTGCTTCTCAACCACATGGTTCTGGATTCAGTCCCACTACATGGTACCTTGGGCAAGTGTTTTCTACTGTAGCCTCGGACATATGGAAAGGAGTGTGATTCGGCGAGAGGACTTAAACGACATTGCAAAAGTACATGAAGCCCAATTGCAATTACAGCCGGCTATTGCCGGTAAAGGTTTTAGCTGCCAATTCTGTACAAGACATTGTAGATCTTTAGCTGGGATAAAAAGTCACATTCGATCTCAGCACCTATAACAGTCCAGCCTTGTACAATAGCCATACAAGATAACGAGGGAGCAGCCATCATGTATGTGTGTATGTATGTATGTGTGTATGTTTTTTCGTGTTTGTGTTTGTCCTCCACCACCGATGCGGTTCGGCAAAAGACACCGATAGAATAAGTATCAGGCTTCAAAAGAACTAGGGTCGCTTAGTTCAACTAAAATTCCTGATGACGGTGCCCCAGCATGGCCTCAGTCTACTAACTGAAACAAGTAAAAGATAAAAGGATATATATATATGGAGAGAGAAGGGGGAGAGAAAGAGAGAGAGAGAGAGGAGAGAGAGGAGAGAGAGAGAGAAAGAAAGAGAGAGAGAGAGACAGACAGAGAGAGAGAGAGACAGAGAGAGAGAGAGAGAGGAGAGAGAGGAGAGAGAGATAGAGAAAGAGAGAGAGAGAGAGACAGAGACAGAGAGAGAGAGAGACAGAGACAGAGAGAGAGAGACAGAGAGAGAGAGAGAGAGAGAGAGAGAGAAACTTCGGTTTACGAACTGAATTTGTACCCAAAGGTTGTTTGTCACCCGAAATGTTCGTAAACCGAAGCTACTTTTCCCACAAGAAGTTTAAGAGAAAGGACAGTACTCCGTCGGTTCCGACGATATCGAGGGTTCCAGTTGATCCGATCAACGGAACAGCCTGCTCGTGAAATTAACGTGCAAGTGGCTGAACACTCCACAGACACGTGTACCCTGAACGTAGTTCTCGGGGATATTCAGCGTGACACAGTGTGACAAGGCTGGTCTCTTTGAAAGACAGGTACAGCAGAAACAGGAAGAAAGAGTGAGAGAAAGTTGTGCCGGAGCCTTTGAGAATTCTCTAATTCTTCTTTTTTTTTTCTTCCCCTTCTCTCCCTTTCGTTTTTTTCCCCTCTCATCCTTTCTCTAATTCTTTTTTTTTTTCTCCCCTTCGCCGTTTTCTATCTGTTCTCCCCTCTCTCTCCCTCTTCCTACTTTACTCTCTCGTCGCTCACCAGTGAACAGAAAGAATAGGAAGGCGCCTGATCCTAACAAACAATACAAACGAGTGAACTCTTTACGGGAAAAAAGTAGAGAGGATCAAGAAAATACGTCACAGCGGAGGCTTCGCTGCTGAGGGTTGTGCGTTTGGTGTCAACGAATCTACTATTCGTTCTATTTTCAAAGTGTGTGCGGATGTCATTGATGGATGCTGCCCTGTGGATCGAATACTCAGAGTACATAAAGATGCTTTTATTCAACGCATGGAAAAAGTGGGGTTTATTTGTAGAAGCAGGACTGTCACAGGAAGTGGAGTTCTGTGTTAACAAAACGCATTCAGAATCGTGCTAAGCAAATATATAAGAGCTTGGTTGAGCCTAGTGATGTTACTGACAAGGACAAGTATACTTTTCAGGATAGACGTAGATGGGTACGGAGATTTATTATTAGATATAATTTAGCCAGAAAACTTGTTTCCAGTGAAGCAACATCAGAAGATACGGCGGCTGCTTGACGTTTTCTTTTGTAAAGTGTTGAACGAGGGTGGATATTTATCGTAGCAAGTTTTTGACGCAGATAAAACAGCCCTTTATCGGAAAAAGATGCCTAGAAAAGCGACGTAGTCGAAGAGGAGGCTAAGATGCCAGGCTTTAAAGAGGCAAAGGTCTAGGTGCCTTTACTGTCCTGTGGTAATGCAACCGGAAGTTTTAAGGCTAAACCACTGCTTGTACAGCGTTCTACTTGGCCTCGTCCCTTCAAGATCATTAACACGTCAATTCTCCTTGTGTTAAGGTATGCTAATAAAAATGGGTGGATGACTGAAGTAATAGTTGAAGATTGGTTTATGACCCACTTTACTGCTGAAGTGAATGAATATTATGCCTAAAAGAATGCGTTAGACAATTGTTCTAGCAATCCTACAAACTTAAATGTCCTCCAAAATGAAATCAAAGTGATTTATCACCAAACACTACCTCACTTGCAGCGCAAAGACCAGGAAGTGACGGCCACCATGAAGTTTCTCTATCTTGACCTAACCTTTGGAGATATACACAAGGCATTGGTGGACGATGAAAAACTAACTATACAGTAATATTGGAAACAATTCAACATTCTACACGGTGGTCGCTTCATTAGCAAAGCTTAACAGACCCTAAACCAAGCGTGTCTTTTGAGTGGATGGCGCAGGTTATTACTTGACACAACTCCATGCTTCGCTGGGTTTAAAATGGATTACACGACTGGAATTCTGATCAGAGCAAGAACATTCCTAGGAAACGGTTTTCAAGAGTTACACCAAAATGTCATCAGGGTGTGGCGGAGGCTCGCTTCTGAGCGAGAATTAACTGACACAGAAGTCTGGGAGCTAGTCGATGATAAACAGAACGGCAGAGGTGTATAAAAGATAATGGTGACTGTGCAGAACCTAATCCTGCATAAACATGCCGAACATATAACTGGTATTCCGTCGGTTACATATTTTTCAGCTATTTCTTTTTAATTATTATTTTAACTTGCTTCAGCCATTAGACTGCCACCATACTGGAGCATGGCCTTGAAGAATTTTAGTCGAACAAATCAACCCGTGCTTTATAAGCCTGGTAGTTATTCTATCGATGTCTTTCGCCGAACTGTTTGGTTACGTGGATGTAAACACACCTAACAACGGTCATCAAGCGGTGGTGGGGACAAACACACACGATGAGTTTCTTTCAGTTCCCGTCTACCAAATCTACTCACAAGGGTTTGGCCTGCCGAGGTTATAGCAGAAGACATTTGTCCAAGGTGCCACGTAGTAGGACTGAACCCGGAACCATGTGGCTGGAAAGTAAACATTTTACCACACAAACACGCCTTTATAAATTTTATTCCAGTCATGAGACATTATCCTTTTGTGTTTAAAGACTGCTTGGAGGTGTTACTTGGGAAGTTACAAGGACAACTTGGGGATGTTGAAACGACCCCTATTTGGGTAAGTTACGGGGACAACTTAGGGGTCTTGAAACGAACCCTATTTTCCCCATACGTTCAATTATTCGTTATTGGTTTCTTTTTTTTTTTTCGTATTTAACCAAACACCCGCAATAAACGAAGATACGTGATGCAGGGCTTGTATGGAGTTATCTCCTCTTAGATGTGCAGCTACACGGTTAAAGGGCCGCTTCTACTCTGGGTCCTGTCGGGATGTCTGTGAGTGACCTTCCGGAAGCAATTCCGTGAGATGTTGATTTACCCATAGCTGGGACCCTGGCAAGCGGTGCTACTCTGAATCAGTGAAGACTTGGGGACAGCAGTGGCTAAAGAGATGGTCGCACACACTCCCCAATACCTTGCAACTCTCGAACCACGGCCTCGTTACCCGATGCAATTCATATGTACGTGTTAATGTCTGTGTGTATGCATGCGCGCGCGTGTATACACGCACACACATCTGAGAGCCTGACGCACACACCCACACTATGCACACGTATACTATACTCATCCCCTCACACTCCCAAACATATACACACATCCACACTCACACACTCACATAAATACACTCCACACATACATACACACATGCTCCCCCACCACACACATTTATACTCTCATACACACGCGCCTGCGCATTCCGGTTCAGCCGAGTCACTGTTATCTCCCCTTCCATCGGCCTCCTTCAGCCGGTCATCTCAACATGAGAAACCGTAAATCTCGACACACATTTTTTTCTCTCCCTTTCCATCGAAGAGCGTAGGCTCGAAACGTTAAAGACTTTTCCCTTTTTTCCCGAATGTCAAACTACTACACCTGTTTATTGTTCTTTCGCCAGTCTCTCTCTGTTTTTTTTCTGTACATGCCAGCCATATACATACATTCATACATACATACATACATATATATATATATATATATATATATATATATATATATATATATATATATATATATATATATATATATATATATATATATATATATTTGGTAAATGGAAAATGAAAGAAGCCTGTCGTGTATATATATATATATATATATATATATATATATATATATATACACGACGGGCTTCTTTCAGTTTCCACTCACAAGGCTTTGGTCGGTAGGAGGCTGTAGTAGAATAGTAGAAGACACTCGCCCAATGTCACGCAGTGGGACTGAACCCGGAAGCATGTGGTTGGGAAGCAAGCTTCTTACCTCACAGCCACTCCTACGTCTCTCTCTATATATGTATGTGCGTGTGGGGTGAAGTCGTGTGGCTCAGTGGATAGGGTGTTCGCTTCACGCTCGTAAGGTCGTGAGTTCGATTCCCGGTCGCGCATCCTGTCCTTGATCAAGACATTTTATTTCACACATTATTTACATTTGACGGATATTTGTCCTCATCTTGTTTGTTGTTAACACAACGTCTCGGCTGATATACCCTCCAGCCTTCATCAGGGGTCTTGGGGAAATTTCGAACCTGGGTTCTCATTCCTAAGGTATTTTTCGATGTTGTCATAATTATCATCATCATCATTATTATTATTATTATTATTAATAATAACATCGAAAAATACCTTAGGAATGACAACCCAGGCTGGAAATTTCCCCAAGACACCTGATGAAGGCTGGAGGGTATATCAGCCGAAACGTTGTGTTAACAACAAACAAGATGAGGACAAATATCTGTCAAATGTAAATAATGTAAATAATGTACATAATTCCTCATGTCTTAAATATAGAACTGTATTTTGTTTCATGTTGCTCCAGTGTTCAAAGGGCCAGCAGATTTGTCACGCTGAATTTCCCTGAGAACTACATTAACGCTTTCCGTCGATCGAAACAACTAGAACCCTCGTCGTCGTAACCGACGGAATACCACTACATATATAGATAATGAAAGCCATCTGACCATCTGTTATAATTATTGATGTTATCAGCCGGTTGATATTACAGAAGTCTTTGTCACCGCACAGCGATCATATTAAGCGGCTTTCACAATATTTATCCTACATATTTTAAATGTTTTACTTCTTTTAGGCATTCGACTACGGCCATGCTGGAGTACCGCCTTGAGGAATGTATTGTGGAACGAATCGACCCAGTACTTACCTTTTTTTTTTTACACCTGGTACTATCGGCGTCTTTTGCCGAACAGCTAGATTACGGGGATGTAAACACACCAACACCGGTTGTCAAGCGTTGGTGTGGAACAAACATCTGTGTGCATGTCTGTGTCTGTGTTTGTTCCTCACCACCTCTCGACAACTGGTATCGGTGTGTTTACATACCTGTGACGTAGCGGTTCGATAGGATAAGCACCAGGATTTTAAAAAAAAACAAAAAAATTAGTTCTGCGGTCGATTCATTTAAACTGAAAATTCTTCAAGGTGGTGCCCCAACATGGCCGCAGTCTAATGACCGAAACAAGCAACAGATAAAAGATGTGTGTGTGTGTGTGCGTGTGCGTGCGTGTCTGTCTGTCTGTCTGTCTCACACACACACGTACACACACATGTATGTATGTATGTAGCTGAAAATGCGTGTTGATGTTATTTTGCTTCCGGTTTCCCCCCCTCACCTCGTTTATTATCTCACCGCCGCCGCCGCCACCACCACCATTACTATTATTACTATTGCAAGATGGCTGCCACATGCTGTAGGTCGGCCAGCAAGAACAATCTTGATCTCCTGATAAAAGCAGGTAACAACATTATTACCTTTAAACACCCTTCATACACCCCGTCAACCATCTCTCTGTATATACACACTTCACTCTTGTGCTTTTTAAACTGTTATTGACATCTCTTCCTTCATGACTATATACACACACACGTATGTAGTATGTATACAAACATACACACCTATGTATACACACACACACACGTGTGCATTTATATATATCTATACACACACACGCGCATTCACGCATGTATGCGTGCATACGCATATGTATGTACACACACATATATATATATATATATATACATATATCTCTCTATACACAATCATTGAATAACTTGCATATACGTATAAATATATACACGCATACACATACATGTATATGTACATCACACACACATATATGTATATATACATCACACACACACATAGATGAATAATCACTATTTTTCAGCTTTTAGTCATTATACACTCTGTCTCTATATGCACGCTCACACCTACACACATACAAACATACATACATACACACATATGTATATATATATTATGCATACATTGTATTTGTATCCGTCAAAACATCCGTTATATAGCTTGCCAGAATCTACCCGACCCCTCAAACAACACCTTCGTGATTTAAACTGATTTTCTTCATACACTCGTTATTCACTTCCTCGTATATCCACCCGATACTCTACAGACGCCTCTCTCTATCGATGTATGTATGTTGTTTGCATCAATACCTGGACGTACTTCTTACTTATTTGCTTTATATATATATACATATATATATAAATAATATATATATATATAGTGAGAATTTACAAAAAAAACAAAAGACGAAGACGGGTGTGTATACATATATATGTGTGTGTGTGCGTATGTTTATATACTCACTTCAATTCAGTACATTTCAAAAGCAACAGGTCCCACCTTCCAACCATTTATGATTATGTATATGTGTATAATATATATATATATATATACATACATACGTGTATGTAATATGGGTATATATATGTATAAAGGGTGTATATGTAAAGTAATCTAGCAGACGGCTCAGCACAGATGAATGAAAAAATAACGGGTATTCTTTTATGTAGGCTCGACATTTAACATATACACTCTCGACTGAGTACTCTTTTTTTTTATTTCGTTTATGAATATGAAAACTAATACACGCACATATATATATATATATATTATATACATCCTCACATTTTTATACACGTACCCGGTGTTTTTAATTGAATCTGCAAACACATAAGGTTGTATAGTAATAAATATACGCATTTATACACACACGAATATAGATATGCCATATATCTGATACATGTATGTGTGTGTGTGTGTGTGTAACCAGGAAGTGATGTTGTGGCGATTTACACTTCCTGAATTTCTGATCCAACATTTTAAGTTTCACATGTGAACTATTTCCTCTTCGAGACCCCACCCCTTTCTAGGACGTCCTATTTACAGATGTTGTTTAGCCCCAGGTCAGACTTGATCCCGTTATCCTCTCATCAGACGTTTTCCATCCATATTCATCCCGTCTTATTGTGTCTTATTCATCTCGTCTTCGAATTGTTCTTCGTTTTTTCTTAATACGATGTGATTTGGCATAAACTTGGCTGTTATTTCTAACATGTATCACGACCACATAGCGAGAGGGTCTCCGTGTCGTCGTCGTTTTTCACGAAGTTTAATAATTATGATGTCTTACTTAAAGTGTGGATAGTATAGCGAAGAGACCAGTTGTTGTGAGGGCTTTCATTCGTCTCCCTTTGGTATCTTTTATTGAAATGGGGTGAAACGAGGTCCTTACCATCTCGCCTTCCTTCACACACACACATTGTTGTCATTACTGTCAGAACCTAATTACTCATACGGTTTTTAATTAACCTGGTAAAACTGAAAAATATTTCCGCTTTGACGGAATTACAATAGAAACCGTTTAATATAATCACGGATAATGCAATCAGACGCTTATTGTTATCAGCTGATTATTGTTTCCCAAACAAGCTCAAGATATTTTTGTATACTCTGCTTAATGTTATCAGCTGATTAGTGTTGGGTAAAAGGCTGTTTTAAAGTGATCACAATAAGTGACTTCCCCTTTATATTGAAAATGAAATATAAACGAAGGGATATTGAAACCGTTTGCAACTGGATTAGGGGTATGGCCACTTCTACCATCACATTTAATAATAATAATAATAACAATAACAATAACACTGGTTTCTTTAATGGTTTACAAGAACCAAACATTACAGAGTTTGTTACAAGGCTATATAAAGTATAGCGGAATATATACTTACCTAGACAGTTAACATTACTATATAAAAGCATTGAGGAAGGAATATATATATATATATATATATATATATATATATATATATATATATATATATATATATATATATATATATATATATACCTAAATACAGTTTAATGTATAATGGGATATGTATATATACACCTAGATACCATTTATATTACAATACTATATAATGTAATATATATATATATATATATATACACACATCTAGAGTTTACTACGTTATTGTATAAAATGTAACGGGATCCGTATATACATACACATGTACAGACAGTCATGCTATATAGTTTAGCGGAATATATACACCCTAGACATACACACAATGTACTACTATACTATATAAGTATAGCGGAATATACACCCACATAAACACACGGTTTATTACATTAGCGTATAAAGTGTAATGGTATACTTCTATAATTTACTGTAATACTCTATTAAGTATGGTGTGTATACATATATACACCATTTACTGTATAAAGTCTGATGATATACACACATATATAGACATATACACACAATTTACTACATTATTATTGGCAGTGCCGAGGAATTTACACACAATATGGGAGAATATAAACGTACACATAACATATACATGTATATACACATACACACACGTACAGAATAATGTTGATTGCTAAGATTGTGAACAATCGATTAAATTAGTTCAATGGTGTTTGTCACGGAGGGAAGTTGTAAGGCGAAGTTGACGTCCGTAGCGGGATCTGAACCCGGGACTTATAGGGTCGTTTATTTAAATATGAGATATTTTGATCGACGCACTTCGGATTCTGCAAATCCACCGATATCTGCTGAATTAATCATATTCGTTCTTGTAATTAACAACAACAATTAGTTATTTTGTATATTAACAATATGTTTGTTGGGACAAACTTTGAGGAAGTTGTAACAGTTGCACGTGTACACTGATTACTACTGCTACTACCCACCACCACCACCACTACTATTAGTTGTGTATGTGTTGTGTGTAT
>NC_142934.1:2781953-2798953 GCF_046866305.1 Octopus bimaculoides | reverse complement strand
ATAAAACATGTTTAAAGAAAAAGGGTGCGGATGCAGTCACGCCCCTCACCTTCGAAAATGTGTTTTTTAGTGAAAGGTTTCTAAGGAAACGTGTCTGTTTATTATTACATGTGTGTTTATATAGATGTCTGTAGGTATATAAAGTGTGTATTTGTCTTTCTATAGCTCGAGAGAGAGAGAGAGAGAGAGAGAGAGAAAAAGTTGTAATGGAATTGAAGGCTTGTAATGGCTGTGGAGTATCTCTATGTCAGTTCGTCGTACTTTATATTGTCTGATATCGTCTTTAAATCACATTTCACCTTCCAACACTTATAACCCCTCTTGAATCTCAATATTTCGTCGTTTTTTTGGCTTTCGGACACCTCAGTGTTTGTCCATCCATCGACATGCACAAATCTTGCAGTTCTCCATTTTGTTCTCTTCTGGATCCCTTCCTGGTCTACGCCTTTCAAACACGCGCGAAACAATTTCCAGTGGGAGGGGGGGAGCCTGTTGAGCCTTGTGTTTTTTTGCATTTGTTTTTTTTTCACTTGCTTTGTATCGGAGGGGAATGGGCGGAGGGGGGTGTCTGCGAAGGTGGGGTGGGCGGGGTGGGGTGGGACGGGGTGTATGGCTTGGGGTTCTAATTCAATCTGTCCTTTCTTCCTCTTCCTTCAGCTACCATCCACTGTTCTTTGTTTCTCTTTTCTTCCTGTTGCACCTTCTCCGGCCCCTTTCTAACTTCTTCCTGACTTCTCTGCTTCTGCAGAGGCCTTTTTTAGCCACATTTAAAGCAACCAGGGGTTCTGCCCTCCACCCCCACCCCCACTCTCAACACTACGTCTCCAATTGTCTCCGTTTCCACCATATTTTCAGTGGTTCTGCCAATACCCAATATGATCAGGTCCAATGTTTGCTCTTTCCATACAGAATTTTCTGTTTTCGTGGCCTGCAGGACGGCTATTTCTTCTTTACTTCTGAGAAGAACAGCCGCCACAACCCAAGCCACATCTGTTTCTGGTGGGATTCTCTCCACCCTAATCCTGGAAGTCCTTCTTCCAAGATATGTAGGTTACTGTGGTTACAGCATATTCTTTTGCCTTTCCTGCCTTCTTGAACCACAATTGTTCCAAATCTGCTTCCTCTGCCTCAACGTTTTCAATTTTCCTTTCTTCCACTGAGTACACCTTATATATTTACCGTTTTCTTACCCATATTTTCCAATACTTTCTGGAGTAGGGACAACTTAGCATCACCACCGATCCTACGTGCCATCTTCTCATATTTCTCCATGTTTGTCAGGTCCACCTCCTTTTTTGTGACTTCTGTCACTTCAGCAAATCTTTCTTCTTCCTTAAACACTTGTCCATTCTATCAACTGCTCATACGAGCCACTCCTCCGAAGAGGACAATTCGGACCCCCTAAGGTCTGAATAGAACATGTTCCTTACTGTTGGCATTGCTGATCCTGCTTAAGGCGGAGAGAAAGCACAAGACAGTCGACCCCTCCTCACACAATCAACAAATACACCAACACTATGTAAAAGCGTGAGAGGAAATGGGAAAGAAGAAAGAGAGCGAATGTCTTAATTCTCCTGCTTAAATAGTCTTGCCGATGAGAGTCTTGCTGTTGTATTAGATTGATAGATAGAGAGATATTGATATATGTAAATATATATGTGTGTATATATTTAAGTGCAAGATCTCAGGATCAAGGTGTAGGAAGTGAGTAAGCTTCAAGCAGTCCATAGTAGAAAGTATAAAAAGCAACTTTGAAGAACATTAGTGGTTTATTGTCAAAGAAGATTGTAAATGTTTTCGAAAATTAGGGAACAGAGGAGATAAAATCACCAGCAGAACCTCAGAAATAGTAATTAGCCTAACGAGGGGTACTCCACTAGCTACTGATAAGGGTGAATACACCTTAGTTAAATGAAGGTTACATTGTTGTCAAAATATCTCAAGAGAATAAGGTTCTGCTAGCTGGGAGACATATGTTACTGGGATTTTCACCTGTTCCAATCCCTAAATTTGCATGTGTCTGTAGTTATATGTGTGTTTGTGCATGTGTGTGTGTGTGTGTGTGTGTGTGTGTGTGTGTGTACATGTATGTAGAAGAGAAGAGATGAGAAAGGAATAAACGATCATCTTCTGAACTTTCTAGGATGATTGCTCCTTCCTTTGTCATTCCTTTTCTTATTACTGCTCCCTACTTGACTAATGTGTCATTCTGGTGTATATTCAGTTTCACACCAGGTTATTTGGATCTCAATGCCTTAGCAATATATTCTTTTACTTGTTTCAATCATTTTGATTGTGGCCACGCTGGAGCACCACCATTTAGTCAAAGAAATCGACCCCGGGACTTATTCTTTGCAAGCCTAGTACTTCTGTTGGTCTCTTTTAATGTATTTTAATTATCATGTGCTTTTCAAGAGGCTTTTATAATTGAAGATTTCAACTTCACAATTCAGTCTTAATTCACTGTGAGATACATGTTTCAAGGTTGTATTAATGTCCAACAGAAGTGTACCCCAACACCGTAACTTTGTTTCCTCATAGCTGCATGCAACAAACATGAATATTTGAAGATAAAATTCTTTACAAATGGAGTAGATTACAATTTTATCTGGATTTGTTGTGAAAAAAAGTTTTGAAGGAGGGTGAAAAGAGGAGTTTCAGATAAATCACCCATGGGTTGTGAATAAAAATAGGGAAACAGAATACTTTGAGAGAAAAACCCCACCCTTTTTTTTTTTAAAGCTAATTTCAATAAGGCAAACCCCCATCTGTGTCATAAACAGATTCACTGTAGACACAATATACATATGGTCCTGTGATATTGGACTGGGGTGGAACAGTTCTCCACTATCTACTTGAAGCTCTTCTATAGGCACTGTACTAAAAATAGCAACCCTTTATATTCTTAAGGTAGTGATATACAAAAAAGAAAACTTAATAAATTTATCATACAGACAGAGACATGGCTGTGTGGGAAAGAAACTAATTTTGTAATCTCATGGCTTCAAGTTCAGTCCCACTGCATAGCACCTTGGGAAAGCGTGTGTATATATATACATATATATATTGATTGAAGTGTACAGTATTATAGTACTATGTATCCATTGTGGCCATCCTTACCAGTCGGTTTTGCACTTGGGGCTTAATAGGTTGTTAGATAACAGTCCAATTATGTAACCCTGCACTCTTCAGAGCAGCTCTACTGTCTGTTTTGTATGGTTTCTATGACTGAATGCCCTTCCTAACTAATGCCAGCCACTTTACAGAGTGAACTGAGTTCCTTTTTATGTGGTGCCCATGCACATATGTTAGTACATTACAATATTAGAGAAGTATTTCAGTTGATTTCACCAATCAGGCTCCCACACAACAGCAGAAAATCCCAATCCTGGTGCTTGTTAGAAGAAGAGCTCATGTAAACAAAGAAGATTGTGCTGAAATGGATTTGTTGTATATATATAATATATATACATGGGTTGCATGGAGGCAAAGTGACTGAGTCCCTTTCAAGTGTTGGGCCTCATGGAGGCAATGACTGAGAAGACCCATCAAGCTGAGCAAAACCGCAGTTGTGGCAGATACTGGTACAGTACAAATCGGCATGTAAGGGCATCCAGCTATAGAAAACCATGCCAAATCAGAGAGGAGCCTGGTGCAGCCTTCCAGTGTGCCAACCCAGTCAAACCATCCAACCCATACCAGCATGGACAATGGATGCTAAATGATGATGATGATGACACACACACAATAAATACATATGTGTGTATACATATATATACATATATATATATATATATATATATACATACATATAATTATATATATATATTTCGTTTTTTTGGATTTGGTTCCCAAGACTTATTTTATGTCATTTCGTGTGTTGAAGCATCTTCTGTTGTGTCTGGGGAGAGTCATTTTCTTATTGTGCCTTCAAATTTAACACTCACCGGTAACATTTCCACTTATTTCTTATTTTAATTTTCCTAAAACTTTCGTTGCGTCTTGCAAACTTATCAATAGTCTTGACTCTGTCCGTTATTTATGCATGTGTGTGTCTCAGTGTGTGTGTATGTATGCATTCATGTGTGTGTATGTATGTCTGTGTGTGTGTGCATATGTATATATGTATGTATGGGTGTGTATGCATACATGTATGCATGTATGTATTCTGCATATTCCTGTGTTTGTGTGTGTTTTTATGTATGTGTGTGCATGTGTGTATATGTATGTACCTCTGTGTCCTTGTGTGTGCATGTCTGAGTGTGTGTGTGTGTGTGTGTGTTGCTGCTATGTACCATGTTTTTATGTATGGGTGTATACATATGTGTGTGTGTGAGTGTATCTGTGTGTATGTATGTATACTTGTGTGGGTGTGTGTACGTATGTTTGTAAGTATATATGTGTGTATATGTGTACATATCTATGTATATGTATATATAATTGTGTATGTATTTGTATAAATCCATATGTATGAGTTATTAGGTTCTGTATGTATGTACATATATCTGTATGTATGTGTGTGTATGTATGTATGTATGCGTGTATGTGTGTATATATATGTATGTATATGTATGTATGTATGTGTGTATATATATATATATATATATATATATATATATATATATGTATGTGTATGTGTATGTATGTATATATGAAAACACTTGAGTTCTTTTTCTTTTATATATATGTATTTGTATGTATGTATGTATGTATGTATGTGCATGCGTGTGTTTACGTATGTGTTTGTATACATGTATGTATATGTATATGCGTATCTGTTTATTCGGTTATAGGTGTAGATGTATATGTATGAGTATATGTATGTGTCTATTTCTATTTATACATGTGTATATATATATATGTATATATGTGTGTATGGGGACATGCACACATATGGGTATATTTGTATAGGCATGGGTACGTATGTGCATATGTGTAAATGTGGACGTATGTGTGTATACGTGTGTGTGTGTATATATATATATATATATATATATACACATATATATATGTGTATATATATGTGTATATATATGTATGTGTGTATATGTCTTTATGTATGCATGTATGTTTTCACACAGTTATATGTATGTGTTGTCCAACCCACTATCCGGTAGCGTCCAATTCTCTAACGGTTTTTTTCAAATGAATCAAGTCATAACCTTATCCATCTATTGTTTTCATAATCGGTCATAAAGTCTTACGTTTAAGATGATTCCCATGCATTCCCTGAAGAGAAGGTTACAATTTTAATATCACAGATCCCTATGGATCACACAGGTTGTAATCCTTTGAAACATATGTAGGAATAAAGTATGCAATTATAACATGCGTTTTCTCCATTCCTTAAATTTTTAAATATATATATATATATATATATATATATATATATATATGTATGTATGTATGAGCCAATGATGGAGACCTCTGCATGGTGGCTACACCTGTTAGAAGTAGCAGCCAAATCTTCCTCGAATCACACCTTACTCTCTTATATTTTAGATGAGGAAAGTATTTGAATATCCCAGGAGATTCTTGTGGTGGTGGTGTGGTGGTGGTGGTGTATAGGGCAATCATTGTTAAGGGGAAGGGCTGCAGAACTGTCCCTGAATACTTAAGGGATTACGTAGTAGAGATACAGCCAATCCAGGGAGGGTCCTGCAAGTTGTGTGAATGTAGTTCCTTGTTTTTGTGTGTTGACTGTGATCTTGAGCATGATAAGAGGGTCTGCCATGTTGTTTAACCCTAGGGCAATACTGATCCAGTAGACCTATGATGGTGGGTGTTACAACTATGATTATCTTGATTTTGTTTGGTTTTAATTCAGCCCTAGTGTATCTTGGAATATATAATTTAATGGGTCTTTCCAACTTTAAGACAGCTAAGCAGTGATTTCAGGGAGAGTTAGCTGCTATTTCTTGTAAAGTAAGGTACCACATAAAAGTTACTCACCAATTTTTGATGATGATGATGGTGATGATAGTGGTAGTAGTGGTGGTAGTGGTGATGATGATGATGATGACAATGATGGTGGTAGTAGTAGTGGTGGTGGTCATGACGATGATAGCAGTAATGCTGGTGACAGTGATGATGATGATGATGATGGTGAATGCGATGGTTGTGGTGGTGGTGGTGGTGGTGGTGTTAAGTAGAACACAATGAATCGCCCCCAAGAGGCTCTGTGTGAAGGAAGTAAAACAGCAGACTATTTTCTTAGGACACCCAAGAGAGAGGAGGGGGGTGCAATGGGGGTGGGGGTGGGGGGATATAACATTTCACTGTTGTCGTGTTGACGTGGGTGGTGCATATATATATATACACACACGTATGCATGATATAATCTCGTATATATATATACATAGATATATTCACTCCCTCACACCCTCTCCCCTCATACACGGCTTTTTTTTTCTCGAAGTGTCTTGAAGTACACAGAGGAAGCTATAAATAAGGCCTTGTAAATACTGAGTTGAGAAAACTATTTTGGACCCCCCCAAAAAAAACAAATCAGTTTCTAAAATGCTTTGGTCCAATGGTAGAACATCTGTCATGTTCAAAGATGTGGGTTTGAGTCTCACTGGCAGCCTCTTTGATTTTTACTCTCCAAATAGTTTCCATGTTTCTATTTATTAGCTTCACGTTTGTGCTTCGAAATCCACCATTTCCCAAAAAAAGGGATTCTTTTACATTCGTCGAAAAATTTATTACAAGAAGGCAAAGCTGTGTGGTCAGGAAGACCCCTTTGTAGCCAGTTGGTTTTGGGTTCAGTCCCACCGTGTGGTACCTTGGCTAAGTCTTTTATACTATACTGTCAGACCAATCAATGCCTTAGACATGAATTTTGTAGATGGAAACTGGAAGGAAGCCTATTCTACTGGGTTGGCCATGTGATTCAGATACCAAGTAGCCAGTTCCCAAAGATGGTCCTCTTCAGCAAGATTCAGACTGGAAGTTGGCCCCGTCGACTTTCGAAAGTTTGTTTTGCTGCAGGTCTCAAGTGGTCTCTCATTTTACGTAGTATCCTTCCCAATTGGTGAGGGTCCCTGGCTGTTAATTGGAAGCCATGCAAGTCCATGTGCTTTTACCTGTCTCTTCTCAAAGCTCGTTACTCCAGCGTTCACCACATCAGCTCGTTAAGTCTCAACAGTCCTCACCGTTTGTTTTTACTGTTTTGTTCTTGTTGTTCTGTTTTGTTACCACTTTAACCTTCTGCGGGAAGGACTGTTTTAACGAAGTCTCATCTGGTCCCTGCCTTTGAAATGCGGAGTATATAAAACAGGGGGCAACTGATGAAGGGAATGTTCTTTATGTTGCCTGTTTCGTTTCTCTGTTTGTTTCTTTCGATGTTCATTGTTTGTGATTTTTTTATGTTCTCGGTTCTCTTTTTGTTCACATTTCTTTGATGCCCTGTACCAATATATGCATGTATATATATACATATATAAGTAGGCATGTACATGTATGTGTGTATATATGCATATACTTATATGTTGCTTTCCAGAATTCTTTGCTACCAGCATAAATAAGTTATTGATAAAATGGCAAAATTGTGTTGATGATTTAGATGCATTCTTTGATTAACTGCATTGCTTTTCGTTGAGATAAATTAAAATAAACTTTCAGTTCAAAATCGGATCATTTCATTTTTAACGACCTGATATAATGTAGCCCTGTACGTTTACTTTAAATCCACAGGTTGGTCGTGAGTGGAACACCTTTGTTCATTGAACAGCCGTATCAGGGTTGGCCTAGGGCTAAACAATCACAACACCCACAGATTTCCATAACAATACAATCATTGGCATTTGGGGTGGCCACCAGTTGCAAACAGATGGTGCACTTTGAGTGCAAACATGTACACACACTTTTACTGTCCTTGTTGTTTTTGTTGTTGGTGGTGGTGGTGGTGGCGTGGTGTTGTCCCTGTTTGGTGTCAATGTTGTTTTCTTTGTCTTTCATGGATTATTTAATGAAATATATTTATACATACATAGACGCATACACAAACACACTCACACACTTATATACATACATTGCATTCATACAAGCATACACAGATACATATATAGAGTTACTCATACATTCACATGTACACACACACACACACACATTCATACACATACCTATATATATCTTGCATTCATGCATACACACACAGTACATGCATACATGTATAGTGACATGCAATGACATTAACTCCCACATACATGTTAGTCAATACACACACAGCCTGGAAGACTTCCTAAAAAAAAAAAAACCCCATATATCACAACACCACCACCACCACCACTACCACCTCAGCCACCACTGTCACCACTACCAACACCACTACAAGTGCTGCAACATATACCATCACAAAATTGCCACCAGAACTACCACCACCACCACCACCACTGCCACCGCCCTACTCGCTACTCACTTCATAACCACTGCTACTATCACCTAAGCTGCAACTCCTACTTTCACCACCACCACTTTCCACCACAAACCAATGAGGGAGATCCGCGACTACTAACTACATTATTAGAAATAGCAGCTAAATCTCCCTCAAATCACACCCTACTCCTCTCTTATGTATGGACCAATGTGGGAGGCATCTACATGGTAGCTAGAGCTGGGAGAAATAGCAGCCAAATCTCCCTGAAATGGCTCCCATTTTAGAAATAGTTACATTGTATAAACAAAATTTTAGGGGAAAGGCAAGATGGTCACAGCTGGAGTGTCTGCTGTGACTGGATTGACCTGGGACTAAACTACCACCACCACCATGTTGTTATTATTCATGTCAACATTTCCATGGCAACAGAAAACTGTTCACACACAACACGGTGGGGGAGGTCAGTGTGTGTGTGTGTGTGTGTGTTTATCTGGTGCCTGGTGGTGATGGAGACATCCTGTTCTATAAGTGTCACTGTTGGTTTTTCGTTGTTTAACCCTAGGCCAGCCTCGGTGGAGAAGGTCTATGACCACAGATGCCTCAACCATGACCATCTCATATTTAGAAGTGCATGACTTCAGGTGTCCTCCTTTCTTTATTGAAGAAGTTCAGAAGTGAGGTGAGAATCATTTAGCTGTTATTTTCAGCAGATAGAGCAACCATACAACAGCTCTCATTTTCCTGTGCCTGGTTTCAGCTGCAGTCAGAGTCTTGACTTATGATCAAAGGGTTTCCATCCTTGACCATCCAACATGATCTCGTGTTTTTTGAAGACAGCAATGTGGTGTGATTTTGAGGGAGATTTGTCTGCTATTTCTAAATGAAGACCAGTTCCCACATGTGGGCTGATTTGTGTCAGGAGCAGTGGGGAGAGGCAGGGTGATGGGGTGGGGGGCAGATATCGTGTGCTTATGTTGTCATTTTGCTCCAGCTAAACCCTGAGTAAGCAGAAGTATGATCACAGGCAATCCAGTTGTGACTATCCCCTCTGTCTCCGATGTTTAGGGAGCCAAAGCTCCCATTAGCAAGTAAGCATGATTTGTAGGAGATTGTGGAGTGAAGGAGGAATTGCGAGAAAGAGAAGAGACGTGGATTGGTTTGTCGAGGTAGGGTGAGGGCAAAATGTTCTTGTTATGTGTTGGTGGAACATCCAGGTTGGGGGGGGGCTAGCAGATGGCAATACTAGAGTGAGAGAAGGCATGTGGGTAGAATACACAGGTCGGGGGCAAGCAGAGAGTAAGGATACAGTGGCCCTGGGCCAAGAGGACGACAAGATTGGGGAGTGAGAGGTAATCATAATGCGTGAGAAAGAGATGTAGTTTGGTTCATTGTGTAAGAAGTTTTCTTGTTAAGTGTAGGTGGGACACACAGCACTTGTAGAACTCAGTTTCACTGATGTGGGTGGGACAGATTGAAGGATGTGCTGAAACGATTGTCATGTTGAATAAAAGATTCTAAATCCATCTTCTGTTTCTTTTATCAACAATAAACACAACAAACATTGTGGGTTTCCTGACATAAATCCAGTGAAAATTGTAGAGTTTCTGTGGAGGATGACATCAGGTAGCCTGAAACGGTGAATGTGCTTTGACTGACATAAGAATAGGCATATACTCAAAGTCCAAATAGTTACATGTGTGTGTGTATATATGCATCTGTGTGCGTGTGTATATATATATATTTATATATATATATATATATAGCAGTGTATATGTCTGTGTGTATATATATATATATATATATATATATATGTATATATATATAACTTTTATGAGTAATATTCTAAAAGAATATATAATTGAACTTATGTTGAGTGCTCAATTATCTTGAGCAAATAAATGTGTATATATGTGATTTTATATTATTAATTCATCAATAATATATTTAGGAAATCAATATTTAGTATTTCAAAAGATATATATCCAACATAACATGGTAGCATAATAAATTTAAAAGTTTAAAACATAAAAATAAAAATATGGAATATAAATATCGATACATATAAAAATCTAAAAATAGATAAATATATGTTTAAATATATATGCGTATAAAAATTTATGTGTAAATAAGCATGAATATTATGTTTATTTTTATGTTTTAAACTTTTAAATTTATTATGCTACCATGTTATGTTGGATATATATCTTTTGAAATACTAAATATTGATTTTCTAAATATATTATTGATGAATTAATAATATATATATATATATATATATATATATATATATATATATATATATGTATACCCATGCACTTTTACACCCTGATGTGGGCTGATGCAAACAAACAGCCAAAGAAACTGAGTCAGTGACTGCGTGCGCATGTATGTATGTGTGTATCTGTGTTCTACATGATACGGGGAGGGGGGACAGTTATGTGGTGGTGGTGGTGTGGGGGGATCATGTTTCAAGTGAGACTGGGAAGGAAGTTGAGGCAGGGTAACCCACATAGACGCCCCCACCCCTTGCCACCCCATTCCGATGGTGGGACAGACCCAGACACACACACACACGATGGACAAGGAGTTCATATGGGGTGGGGGGGGTAAGTATTGGGTGGCTGGTGAGGTGGGAGTGGGGGCTAAGGAATGCCCAGCAAACACAATAACATATACTCACTCCCTCACACACACACACACCTACCCAAGCAGCCAGAAAGGCAGAAACACACACAAAACCAAGTCTTAAAAGCTGAGGAAGCTCTGACCTGATGTGAGTTCTTTTTACTTGCTAAAAATAGCAGTCAAATTTCCCCCCTCACATGATGAAAAGAAGAACACATAGCATCATGGGCTTGTTGATAGAAGAAGAAATGGGGGAGGGGTCAAAGATGGAACCCTTATGACTAAAGCTCTGCTCAGGCTGGTTTAGCCTGGGGCTAAACGAATACAACATTTCCATGGAGCGCACAGGCATATATAAACATACGTATATAAACAAGCACTCCTTTGTTTACAACGACAAGTGTTCCGGTTGATCTGATTGACGGAACAACCTCCTTCAATTGGATCAGTGCCCTACACACACCTGCACCCTTAACATAGTTCTCAGGAGAATTCAGTGTCACACAGAATGGGACAGGATTGGTCCTTTGAAATACAAGTACGACTCTTTTTTGCCGGCTGAGTGGACTGGGGCAATGCAAAATAGAGTGTCTTGCTCAAGGATACAACGCACCATTAAGGATCGAATTTTTGACCGTATGATTGTAAGCTCAACACCCTAACCAGTAAGCCATGTGCCTTCACCATATATATCATCATCATCATCATCATCATCGTTTAACATCCGCTTTCCATGCTAGCATGGGTTGGACGATTTGATTGAGGACTGGTGCAACTGGATGGCTACACCAGGCTCCAATCTAATTTGGCAGAGTTTCTACAGCTGGATGCCCTTCCTAACGCCAACCACTCAGAGAGTGTAGTGGGTTCTTTTACGTGTCACCCGCACGAAAACGTCCATGCTCGAAATGGTATCTTTTATGTGCCACCCGTACAAGAGCCAGTCCAGGGGCACTGGCAACGATCTCGCACGAAAACCCTACAAGGCCAGTCAGGTGGTACTGGCAACGGTCACGCTCAAAATGGTGCATCTCATGTGCCACCCGCACAAGAGCCAGTCCAGGGGCACTGGCAACGATCTCACTTGGCTTGCTGGGTCTTCTCACGCACAGCACATTTCCAAAGGTCTCGGTCAGTAGTCATCGCCTCGGTGAGGCCCAATGTTCGAAGGTCTTGCCTCACCACCTCAGCCCAGGTCTTCCTGGGCCTACCTCTTCCACGGGTTCCCTCAACTGTTAGGGAGTGACACTTTTTCACGCAGCTATCCTCATTCATTCTCACCACATGTCCAAACCAGCGCAATGGTCTCTCTTGCACACCACTACTGACGCTTCTTATGTTCAGCTTTTCTCTCAAGATACTTACACTCTGATGGGTATGCACATTTACATTACACATCCAGCGGAGCATACTGGCTTCATTCCTTGCGAGCTTACGCATGTCCTCAGCAGTCACAGCCCATGTTTCACTGCCATGTAGCATGGCTGTTCGTACACATGCGTTATACAGTCTGCCTTTTACCCTGAGTGAGAGTCCCTTTGTCGCCAGCAGAGGTAAGAGCTCTCTAAACTTGGCCCAGGCTATTCTTATTCTAGCAGTTACACTTTCAGCGCACCCACCCTCACTACTAACTTGGTCACCCAGATAGCGGAAGCTATCAACTACCTCTAGTTTTTCTCCCTGGAATGAGATAGAAGTTGTTTCCTGTTTGTTCACAGTGTTTATTGCACCTGAACATCTGCCACATACAAAGACTAACTTTGTAGTTAATCTGCCTTTGATATTGCTGCACCTCTTATGTGTCCATAGCTTGCACCGGGTACATCTTATAGAGTTACTGCCTACTCCTTTACTGCATACTGAGCAGGGCCATCTACCTGAAGAGGTTTGTGTTTTATCTACCTTCCTACTTATTAGGATTTTGGTTTTTGCTAGGTTGACTCTAAGGCCCTTCGATTCTAGTCCTTGCTTCCACACCTTAAACTTCTCCTCTAGTTCTGATAGTGACTGCGCAATTAGTGCAAGGTCATCAGCATAGAGGAGCTCCCAGGGGCAACCTGTCTTGAATTCCTCTGTGATCACCTGGAGGACTATAATAAATAGGAGGGGGCTGAGGACGGAACCTTGGTGGACCCCTACCTCTACCCGGAATTCATTACTGTACTCATTTCCAACCTTCACCTTACTGACAGCATCTCTGTACATGGCTCGCACAGCTCTCACTAACCATTCTTCTATCCCAAGTTTCCTCATTGACCACCAGATAAGGGATCGGGGGACCCTGTCAAAGGCTTTCTCCATGTCAACAAAGGCCAGGTACAGAGGTTTATCCTTGGCTAGATATTTCTCCTGCAGCTGTCTCACTAGAAATATGGCATCAGTGGTGCTTTTACCTGGCACGAACCCAAACTGCATCTCATCTAAATTGATTCGCTCCCTAATTAGTTGGGCTATGACCCTCTCCGTAACTTTCATAACCTGATCTAACGGCTTGATGCCTCTGTAATTATTAGTGTCTAAAGCGTCACCTTTACCTTTGTAGCAGTTTACTATGGTGCTGCTACACCAGTCATTGGGTATGACTCCTTCGTGTATCACCTGGTTCGTAATACGGGTGACTAGGCTGTAGCCAACACTGCCAGATATTTTGAGCATCTCTGCAGTGATACCTGATGGGCCGGGGGCTTTCCCTGTCTTCATACTCTTGATTGCTTTATCTACCCTGGTACTGTCAACTCGGATAGCTGGTCCCTCTGTTGGGTCTACATACGGCAGGCTCTATTTCTCCCATTCATTCTCTTTATTAAGCAATCTATCGTAGTGGCATCTCCAGACCTCTTTCTTTGCAGCCTCATTTAGTGCAAGCGTACCGTCATCCATGCGAACACATTTCTCTCCTACAACATCACTATTCTCTCTCCTACACTGTCTTGCAACACGAAATACCTCAAGTCTTTGGTCCTCACGGCGCAGAACATTGGCAAATCTTTTCTTATCTGCTTCCCCTCTGGCTAAATAAACCTGTCGCCTAGCTTCCCTTCTGGCAGATTGGTACAATTCCCTGCTACCACCGTTCTTCCAGTCCTTCCAAGCCTGTTTCTTTTGTCTAATAGCCCCGTCTACATCCTTGTTCCACCACCACACATATATATATATATATATATATATATATATATATATATATATATATATATACATGTATATATACATACACATGTACATACATATATATGTGTGTATATATATATATATATATTATTATTATTATGTAACTTAGATAGAACCATCCCTATAAGAGTTTTTTATTCTCATATTGACTGAATATATGTATGTATGTATGTATGTATGTATGTATGTGTGCGCTTTGTGTGCCTTTGTGTCTGTCTCTCCTACTAGATAACAACAGCTGTTGGTTTGTTCCACCCTACCCTCATAACTTAGCACAAAAAACCCCCCAAAAACCCTGCACTAAAGACAAAACTTGAAACGTGGAATGAAATAAAAAATCTATATTAATGACAACCAGTGAAGAGAAACATAACGAGAGTGTTACGAGACTGAAAGATTATGGGTGGAAGTTAATGAAGAAGCTGGAGTGAGTTTCAATTTGGAGTCCATGTTGAAAGAAAGAGATTTGGAAGAAGACAACGAAGAGGAATAGAAAACTAATTGTATTCAATGAAATGTATCTGAGAAAGATGTTGAGAGCACACTGGCAGATCAGGTCAGAAACAAAGAGATTCTGAGAAGAGCGAGGTTGTGACCATTGCAAGGGATTCCATCTGGCTGGCTCCATTCTGTACCTAACCAATCAGCAGGACTTGAAAACAACCATGGCTTGAGTACTACCTGATAACGAGTGTGAAAAAAGGGAGGCCAAAGATCCCATGCTACCCGGTGGTGGCCATTTCAAGATGACCCGAAGACTTGCTGGGGCTGCCTACTGGACCCTAGCAGCGGGAAATTTAGACACTGTCACGTGACAACTTGCTGGGGCAGCCTGCTGGAGCCTAGCAGCAGGTATAAAAAGGGGAATTTGACAAGACAATCAGTCGGACGCTGACACTCGTTGATGCTGCATTGAAGAGGCCAGGGAATAGAAGAAAGAAGACATGCACCCAACACCGGAGCTGAAGACACCTCCGAAAGGGGGGGAGGCGCCACGTCAAAATGGTAGGGGAGTAGGGGCCGAAACCGGACGTGGATCCTCCTGATGATGTCTTGAGCTAACTGGATCCTATAAAGGAGCTGTTGTGGTAGCAGACCACGAAACATGGTTGAAATTCCTCAGCATTATGTAGAATGGATGTGTGACGATAGAAGCTGAATGGAACCCACTGGAGGAGGCTGGTTGCCCACTGCCCTGAGCAAAAGTCAGTTTGCTTTGAATTGTAGACATTGAATGAAGTTTTAATTATCCGTTTCCTAAGCAACAAGCAGAGCATCAACGATGTTCCTAATCATGTGATATAAAAGCATTTTGTCGTTTGTTTTAAAAGCTGGGACAAAGACCGTTTAAAAAAGTCTGTGTTTCCGACCACTTGGATAAAAACCTGAAACTATCGCGTAAAAGTAGTTGACAAGTGATAAATATAGATTAATGTATAATAGAGTCTATGAGACTGTGTGTGGGTGAATAATTAGCTGTTTGTTGTTGGTTTGAATAAAATTAAACATCATTTAACACACGCACACAGATGTACATCAGGTGGAACATGAGACTAACTTTAATGAATGCTTTTAATCTCATAGGATACATATATATATATATATATATATATATATATATATATCATCATCATCATCATCATCGTCGTTTAACGTCCGCTTTCCATGCTAGCATGGGTTGGACAATTTGACTGAGGACTGGTGAAACCGGATGGCTACACCAGGCTCCAATCTGATTTGGCAGAGTTTCTACAGCTGGATGCCCTTCCTAACGCCAACCACTCTGAGAGTGTAGTGGGGGATTTTCATGTGCCACCAGCACAAAGGACAGTCAGGCGGTACTGGCAACGGCCACGCTCAGAATGGTGTATTTTACGTGCCACCTGCAAAAGAGCCAGTTCGAGGGCACTGGCAACGATCTCACTAGAATGTCTTTACACGTGCCATCTGGCACAAGTGCCAGGAAGGCGACGCTGGGCACAGGTGCCATTAACGGTGCTCGAAACGTCAAAGACTTTCTCTATTCCCGAGCGTTAAACTAATACATCCTTTTGTTGTTTACACCACCTGTCCTCGTCTGTTGTTGTTTTTTTCGTAAATTCTCCCATTTATATGTATAAATGTATTTATGTGTGTATATATATGTGTGTGTGTGTGTGTGTGTGTGTGTACGTATGCATATGTAACTAACAGGCATTCCCGTCAGTTATGACGATGAGTGCTCAATGATCTGATCAATGGAACGACTTGCTTGTGAAATTAGCATACAAGTGGCTGAGCACTCCACAGACATTGCATAATCCTTAACATAGTTCTCATGGAGGTTCAGTGTGACTGAGAATGGGACAAGAGTGGCCCTTTTTGAATCCCATGTACAACTCCTTTCTGCCAGCTGAATGACAGGACACAACACCACCACCGGGAACTCACAGCCTTGCAATTGAGGGCAGGACATACTGCAACCACTAAGCCACAGGCCTCTACGATGCAAACACATACATACATACATATATACATGTATATATGTATATACAGTGGCATGTAAAAAGCACCATTTGAGCATGGTTGTTGCTAGTGCTGCCTGACTGGCCCACGTAAAAGCACCCACTTCACTCTTGTAGTGGTTGGCATTTGGAAGGGCATCCAGCTGTAGAAACCTTACCAGATCAGAATGAAACCTGGTACAGCCTGCTGGCTTGCCAGTCCTCAGTCAAACCATCCAACCCATGCCAGCATGGAAAGTGAACATTAAACAATGATGATGATGATGATGATGCATATGTACATATGTATATCTTAGATAAAACTTTGATATGTTTCAACCAAAGAT
>NC_142934.1:2763646-2781453 GCF_046866305.1 Octopus bimaculoides | reverse complement strand
CCCACATGTGGGCTGATTTGTGTCAGGAGCAGTGGGGAGAGGCAGGGTGATGGGGTGGGGGGCAGATATCATGTGCTTATGTTGTCATTTTGCTCCAGCTAAACCCTGAGTAAGCAGAAGTATGATCACAGGCAATCCAGTTGTGACTATCCCCTCTGTCTCCGATGTTTAGGGAGCCAAAGCTCCCATTAGCAAGTAAGCATGATTTGTAGGAGATTGTGGAGTGAAGGAGGAATTGCGAGAAAGAGAAGAGACGTGGATTGGTTTGTCGAGGTAGGGTGAGGGCAAAATGTTCTTGTTATGTGTTGGTGGAACATCCAGGTTGGGGGGGGGGGGGCTAGCAGATGGCAATACTAGAGTGAGAGAAGGCATGTGGGTAGAATACACAGGTCGGGGGCAAGCAGAGAGTAAGGATACAGTGGCCCTGGGCCAAGAGGACGACAAGATTGGGGAGTGAGAGGTAATCATAATGCGTGAGAAAGAGATGTAGTTTGGTTCATTGTGTAAGAAGTTTTCTTGTTAAGTGTAGGTGGGACACACAGCACTTGTAGAACTCAGTTTCACTGATGTGGGTGGGACAGATTGAAGGATGTGCTGAAACGATTGTCATGTTGAATAAAAGATTCTAAATCCATCTTCTGTTTCTTTTATCAACAATAAACACAACAAACATTGTGGGTTTCCTGACATAAATCCAGTGAAAATTGTAGAGTTTCTGTGGAGGATGACATCAGGTAGCCTGAAACGGTGAATGTGCTTTGACTGACATAAGAATAGGCATATACTCAAAGTCCAAATAGTTACATGTGTGTGTGTATATATGCATCTGTGTGCGTGTGTATATATATATATTTATATATATATATATATATATATAGCAGTGTATATGTCTGTGTGTGTGTATATATATATATATATATATATATATATATATATATGTATATATATAACTTTTATGAGTAATATTCTAAAAGAATATATAATTGAACTTATGTTGAGTGCTCAATTATCTTGAGCAAATAAATGTGTATATATGTGATTTTATATTATTAATTCATCAATAATATATTTAGGAAATCAATATTTAGTATTTCAAAAGATATATATCCAACATAACATGGTAGCATAATAAATTTAAAAGTTTAAAACATAAAAATAAAAATATGGAATATAAATATCGATACATATAAAAATCTAAAAATAGATAAATATATGTTTAAATATATATGCGTATAAAAATTTATGTGTAAATAAGCATGAATATTATGTTTATTTTTATGTTTTAAACTTTTAAATTTATTATGCTACCATGTTATGTTGGATATATATCTTTTGAAATACTAAATATTGATTTTCTAAATATATTATTGATGAATTAATAATATATATATATATATATATATATATATATATATATATATATATATATATATATGTATACCCATGCACTTTTACACCCTGATGTGGGCTGATGCAAACAAACAGCCAAAGAAACTGAGTCAGTGACTGCGTGCGCGTGTATGTATGTGTGTATCTGTGTTCTACACGATACGGGGAGGGGGGACAGTTATGTGGTGGTGGTGGTGTGGGGGGATCATGTTTCAAGTGAGACTGGGAAGGAAGTTGAGGCAGGGTAACCCACATAGACGCCCCCCCCCTTGCTACCCCATTCCGATGGTGGGACAGACCCAGACACACACACACACCACCCACAAGGAGTTCATATGGGGTGGGGGGGTAAGTATTGGGTGGCTGGTGAGGTGGGAGTGGGGGCTAAGGAATGCCCAGCAAACACAATAACATATACTCACTCCCTCACACACACACACACCTACCCAAGCAGCCAGAAAGGCAGAAACACACACAAAACCAAGTCTTAAAAGCTGAGGAAGCTCTGACCTGATGTGAGTTCTTTTTACTTGCTAAAAATAGCAGTCAAATTTCCCCTGTCACATGATGAAAAGAAGAACACATAGCATCATGGGCTTGTTGATAGAAGAAGAAATGGGGGGGGGGGGTCAAAGATGGAACCCTTATGACTAAAGCTCTGCTCAGGCTGGTTTAGCCTGGGGCTAAACGAATACAACATTTCCATGGAGCGCACAGGCATATATACACATACGTATATAAACAAGCACTCCTTTGTTTACAACGACAAGTGTTCCGGTTGATCTGATTGACGGAACAACCTCCTTCAATTGGATCAGTGCCCTACACACACCTGCACCATTAACATAGTTCTCAGGAGAATTCAGTGTCACACAGAATGGGACAGGATTGGTCCTTTGAAATACAAGTACGACTCTTTTTTGCCGGCTGAGTGGACTGGGGCAATGCAAAATAGAGTGTCTTGCTCAAGGATACAACGCACCATTAAGGATCGAATTGTTGACCGTATGATTGTAAGCTCAACACCCTAACCAGTAAGCCATGTGCCTTCACCATATATATCATCATCATCATCATCATCGTTTAACGTCCGCTTTCCATGCTAGCATGGGTTGGACAATTTGATTGAGGACTGGTGCAACTGGATGGCTACACCAGGCTCCAATCTAATTTGGCAGAGTTTCTACAGCTGGATGCCCTTCCTAACGCCAACCACTCACAGAGTGTAGTGGGTTCTTTTACGTGTCACCCGCACGAAAACGGCCATGCTCGAAATGGTGTCTTTTATGTGCCACCCGTACAAGAGCCAGTCCAGGGGCACTGGCAACGATCTCGCACGAAAACCCTACAAGGCCAGTCAGGTGGTACTGGCAACGGTCACGCTCAAAATGGTGCATCTCATGTGCCACCTGCACAAGAGCCAGTCCAGGGGCACTGGCAACGATCTCACTTGGCTTGCTGGGTCTTCTCACGCACAGCACATTTCCAAAGGTCTCGGTCAGTAGTCATCGCCTCGGTGAGGACCAATGTTCGAAGGTCTTGCCTCACCACCTCAGCCCAGGTCTTCCTGGGCCTACCTCTTCCACGGGTTCCCTCAACTGTTAGGGAGTGACACTTTTTCACGCAGCTATCCTCATTCATTCTCACCACATGTCCAAACCAGCGCAATCGTCTCTCTTGCACACCACTACTGACGCTTCTTATGTTCAGCTTTTCTCTCAAGATACTTACACTCTGATGGGTATGCACATTTACATTACACATCCAGCGGAGCATACTGGCTTCATTCCTTGCGAGCTTACGCATGTCCTCAGCAGTCACAGCCCATGTTTCACTGCCATGTAGCATGGCTGTTCGTACACATGCGTTATACAGTCTGCCTTTTACCCTGAGTGAGAGTCCCTTTGTCGCCAGCAGAGGTAAGAGCTCTCTAAACTTGGCCCAGGCTATTCTTATTCTAGCAGTTACACTTTCAGCGCACCCACCCTCACTACTAACTTGGTCACCCAGATAGCGGAAGCTATCAACTACCTCTAGTTTTTCTCCCTGGAATGAGATAGAAGTTGTTTCCTGTTTGTTCACAGTGTTTATTGCACCTGAACATCTGCCACATACAAAGACTAACTTTGTAGTTAATCTGCCTTTGATATTGCTGCACCTCTTATGTGTCCATAGCTTGCACCGGGTACATCTTATAGAGTTACTGCCTACTCCTTTACTGCATACTGAGCAGGGCCATCTACCTGAAGGGGTTTGTGTTTTATCTACCTTCCTACTTATTAGGATTTTGGTTTTTGCTAGGTTGACTCTAAGGCCCTTCGATTCTACTCCTTGCTTCCACACCTTAAACTTCTCCTCTAGTCCTGATAGTGACTGCGCAATTAGTGCAAGGTCATCAGCATAGAGGAGCTCCCAGGGGCAACCTGTCTTGAATTCCTCTGTGATCACCTGGAGGACTATGATAAATAGGAGGGGGCTGAGGACGGAACCTTGGTGGACCCCTACCTCTACCCGGAATTCATTACTGTACTCATTTCCAACCTTCACCTTACTGACAGCATCTCTGTACATGGCTCGCACAGCTCTCACTAACCATTCTTCTATCCCAAGTTTCCTCATTGACCACCAGATAAGGGATCGGGGGACCCTGTCAAAGGCTTTCTCCATGTCAACAAAGGCCAGGTACAGAGGTTTATCCTTGGCTAGATATTTCTCCTGCAGCTGTCTCACTAGAAATATGGCATCAGTGGTGCTTTTACCTGGCACGAACCCAAACTGCATCTCATCTAAATTGATTCGCTCCCTAATTAGTTGGGCTATGACCCTCTCCGTAACTTTCATAACCTGATCTAACAGCTTGATGCCTCTGTAATTATTAGTGTCTAAAGCATCACCTTTACCTTTGTAGCAGTTGACTATGGTGCTGCTCCACCAGTCATTGGGTATGACTCCTTCGTGTATCACCTGGTTTGTAATACGGGTGACTAGGCTGTAGCCAACACTGCCAGATATTTTGAGCATCTCTGCAGTGATACTTGATGGGCCGGGGGCTTTCCCTGTCTTCATACTCTTAATTGCTTTATCTACCCTGGTACTATCAACTCGGATAGCTGGTCCCTCTGTTGGGTCTACATACGGCAGGCTCTCTTTCTTCCATTCATTCTCTTTATTAAGCAATCTATCGTAGTGGCATCTCCAGACCTCTTTCTTTGCAGCCTCATTTAGTGCAAGCGTACCGTCATCCATGCGAACACATTTCTCTCCTACAACATCACTATTCTCTCTCCTACACTGTCTTGCAACACGAAATACCTCGAGTCTTTGGTCCTCATGGCGCAGAACATTGGCAAATCTTTTCTTATCTGCTTCCCCTCTGGCTAAATAAACCTGTCGCCTAGCTTCCCTTCTGGCAGATTGGTACAATTCCCTGCTACCACCGTTCTTCCAGTCCTTCCAAGCCTGTTTCTTTTGTCTAATAGCCCCGTCTACATCCTTGTTCCACCACCACACACATATATATATATATATATATATATATATATATATATATATATATACATGTATATATACATGTATATATACACACACATGTACATACATATATATGTGTATATATATATATATATATATTATTATTATTATGTAACTTAGATAGAACCATCCCTATAAGAGTTTTTTATTCTCATATTGACTGAATATATGTATGTATGTATGTATGTATGTATGTATGTATGTATGTGTGCGTCTGTGTGTGCCTTTGTGTCTGTCTCTACTACTAGATAACAACAGCTGTTGGTTTGTTCCACCCTACCCTCATAACTTAGCACAAAAAAACCCCCAAAAACCCTGCACTAAAGACAAAACTTGAAACGTGGAATGCAATAAAAAATCTATATTAATGACAACCAGTGAAGAGAAACATAATGAGAGTGTTACGAGACTGAAAGGTTATGGGTGGAAGTTAATGAAGAAGCTGGAGTGAGTTTCAATTTGGAGTCCATGTTGAAAGAAAAAGATTTGGAAGAAGACAACGAAGAGGAATAGAAAACTAATTGTATTCAATGAAATGTATCTGAGAAAGATCTTGAGAGCACACTGGCGGATCAGGTCAGAAGCAAAGAGATTCTGAGAAGAGCGAGGTTGTGACCATTGCAAGGGATTCCATCTGGCTGGCTCCATTCTGTACCTAACCAATCAGCAGGACTTGAAAACAACCATGGCTTGAGTACTACCTAATAACGAGTGTGAAAGAAAGGGAGGCCAAAGATCACATGCTACCCGGTGGTGGCCATTTCAAGATGACCCGAAGACTTGCTGGGGCTGCCTACTGGACCCTAGCAGCGGGAAATTTAGACAGTGTCACGTGACAACTTGCTGGGGCAGCCTACTGGAGCCTAGCAGCAGGTATAAAAAGGGGAATTTGACAAGACAATCAGTCGGACGCTGACACTCGTTGATGCTGCATTGAAGAGGCCAGGGAATAGAAGAAAGAAGACATGCACCCAACACCGGAGCTGAAGACACCTCCGAAAGGGGGGGAGGCGCCACGTCAAAATGGTAGGGGAGTAGGGGCTGAAACCGGACGTGGATCCTCCTGATGATGTCTTGAGCTAACTGGATCCTATAAAGGAGCTGTTGTGGTAGCAGACCACGAAACATGGTTGAAATTCCTCAGCATTATGTAGAATGGATGTGTGACGATAGAAGCTGAATGGAACCCACTGGAGGAGGCTGGTTGCCCACTGCCCTGAGCAAAAGTCAGTTTGCTTTGAATTGTAGACATTGAATGAAGTTTTAATTATCCGTTTCCTAAGCAACAAGCAGAGCATCAACGATGTTCCTAATCATGTGATATAAAAGCATTTTGTCGTTTGTTTTAAAAGCTGGGACAAAGACCGTTTAAAAAAGTATGTGTTTCCGACCACTTGGATAAAAACCTGAAACTATCGCGTAAAAGTAGTTGACAAGTGATAAATATAGATTAATGTATAATAGAGTCTATGAGACTGTGTGTGGGTGAATAATTAGCTGTTTGTTGTTGGTTTGAATAAAATTAAACATCATTTAACACACGCACACAGATGTACATCAGGTGGAACATGAGACTAACTTTAATGAATGCTTTTAATCTCATAGGATACATATATATATATATATATATATATATATATATATATCATCATCATCATCATCGTCGTTTAACGTCCGCTTTCCATGCTAGCATGGGTTGGACAATTTGACTGAGGACTGGTGAAACCGGATGGCTACACCAGGCTCCAATCTGATTTGGCAGAGTTTCTACAGCTGGATGCCCTTCCTAACGCCAACCACTCTGAGAGTGTAGTGGGGGATTTTCATGGGCCACCAGCACAAAGGACAGTCAGGCGGTACTAGCAACGGCCACGCTCAGAATGGTGTATTTTACGTGCCACCTGCAAAAGAGCCAGTTCGAGGGCACTGGCAACGATCTCACTTGAATGTCTTTACACGTGCCATCTGGCACAAGTGCTAGGAAGGCGACGCTGGGCACAGGTGCCATTAACGGTGCTCGAAACGTCAAAGACTTTCTCTATTCCCGAGCGTTAAACTAATACATCCTTTTGTTGTTTACACCACCTGTCCTCGTCTGTTGTTGTTTTTTTCGTAAATTCTCCCATTTATATGTATAAATGTATTTATGTGTGTATATATATGTGTGTGTGTGTGTGTGTGTGTACGTATGCATATGTAACTAACAGGCATTCCCGTCAGTTATGACGATGAGTGCTCAATGATCTGATCAATGGAACGACTTGCTTGTGAAATTAGCATACAAGTGGCTGAGCACTCCACAGTCATTGCATAATCCTTAACATAGTTCTCATGGAGGTTCAGTGTGACTGAGAATGGGACAAGAGTGGCCCTTTTTGAATCCCATGTACAACTCCTTTCTGCCAGCTGAATGACAGGACACAACACTACCACCGGGAACTCAGAGCCTTGCAATTGAGGGCAGGACACACTGCAACCACTAAGCCACAGGCCTCTACGATGCAAACACATACATACATACATATATACATGTATATATGTATATACAGTGGCATGTAAAAAGCACCATTTGAGCATGGTTGTTGCTAGTGCTGCCTGACTGGCCCACGTAAAAGCACCCACTTCACTCTTGTAGTGGTTGGCATTTGGAAGGGCATCCAGCTGTAGAAACCTTACCAGATCAGAATGAAACCTGGTACAGCCTGCTGGCTTGCCAGTCCTCAGTCAAACCATCCAACCCATGCCAGCATGGAAAGTGAACATTAAACAATGATGATGATGATGATGATGCATATGTACATATGTATATCTTAGATAAAACTTTGATATGTTTCAACCAAAGATTGGTCCAGGCCATGTCCAATTTAATAGCACCATCTGATAGGATTATCTAAATCCTTTTAAAGCCAAGTTTTGCGGTATCGTGGTCCACTCAAGTGGGGAGTTCTTGTTGAGTGAGTTGTACCCAGGTATGGGTGGCTCATCTGGTATTCCTTGAAAAAGCTGATAGGATCCTTTTCCTCTTTGATCAGTTTTGGGACAATGTTAAATAAGGCAGGGCCCGTTGAGGCCCAAATATTCTGTTTTAGGTTCAAACTGGCCAGATCTGGCCACTCACACCTCCCTAACAATGCCATTCCAAAAAGGAACAATTACATCGCATATAAATAAAAGTTGGTCCTAACTATGATATTAATGTCATCTACATATCTGCTGTAAAGTAGAAGAGTTGTGGACCGTTCTGCTAACATATGTTTGAGTTTTCTGTCCCAACAGGTCATGAAGAGGCCAGCCACATCTCCAGCTACACCAATGCCGATGGCTGCACCTTGAACCTGCATGTATAGTTTTTTGTTGAACTTTACTATGTGGTTCTTCAAGGTGGTTTTTATACTGGCCCCTATTGCGTGAGCCATCATTTCCTTCACCTGATTGTTGTTCTCAGGTTTTGGGTGGGTGCAGTCCAGCCACTCCAGCGTTGAGTGGTGCTTCTTTTTCACTGCTGAAGTGATGATGGGTGGTCTTCCCCTCTGTGGCCTGGTGGGGCAGAATCTACTGAGGTCATGGTCATCCAAATAGTTACTGTCGTAGCTTAGTCTGAGGAGGAGGCCCAGTTCCCTCGTGTTGACCTTGCGGAACTCCACTTCACTCTCACAGATCACCTGAATGCATATCCCCACAGCAAAATCTATGTCTATAGATGGGTAGAGTGAAATCACATCCATACTACCCACTACACAACCTGTGAGGTCGTCGGAGTAGTTGCAAGTACTGATTCTACTGAGGAGATCTTCCATGCTTATACAGACATCTGGAGACATCTCTATGAGAGGTCGTAATACTTGTGAGAGGAAGTAGGACAGATATTTGCTCCACAAACTGGTCTGGTTGGAGGTCCCATGACAGAGTTTATGTAGGGTTTGTGGTCTTTGCGTAACCCGTATAGTGTAGGAATGTCGTTGTTGGTAGCTTGGAAATTGTGTGCTGTCCTTTTTGTACGTTGGAGTATATTGCACCACATTCCCATGTGTGCGTTGAGGATTTTTTTCCACTTTTTCATGTTCTTGTGTAACTTCTCTCATGTTACTGATGTGTTGTTGCATAGTTTGGACATAGTTCTGACGGCTGTCTATTGACAGTCTGCCAGACTTGTCCGTAGGGAGGCACACTAATTCCCTGTTCCTAATTCGCTGTCTCAGTTTATGTAGGCCTCTGTCAACAGAGGAGCTGATTTGGTGGGTCCCCTCCTCACTATGTTTTTTAGTGGATTTGTTGTATTAGTCTAAGATATGTCGGAGTCTATTTCTTGCTAAGGAGATCTTTGCTTCTGTTTCACTGTCGATTTGGGGTGGGATACATGCCCTTTTGTTGAAGGGTAAGTCTGTGGGGGAGATCCTTGTCATGTCATAAGATTAGTTGTTAGGGTTAGGGTTAGGGTTGTAGAAGGCAGAGTGTAGGGTGTTACTATCATTGTGGTTGTTGTTGTTGTTGTTATAATAATAATAATAATAAATAAGTAAGGATCATTTTCTCCATACTAGCACGGGTTGTATGTGTCCTGTTGATATCTGTTTCAGTTTAATTCCTTTTGCAATGTTTTCATAAAATACAGTTGTTCCTTGGCTTACACAGTTTTCTGTTTCTTAGTTTCACTTTAGCAACGAAAATGTGATAATTAGATGCGGGGTAGCCATGTGCTTTCTCTGCAGCAACACACCTCTACCTGTCCCTCTATCATACTACAGCTGAGGATGAAGCCACCTCTCTCACTACTAGCAATCTACTCTGCCTTGAAATTTACTTGGTAATTTTACTCGTGTCAGTGTTACCGAAACTGTTTCTCAGACATAGAGAAACCATGTCAAAACACACATTAGAGCTAAGTGTAGTAATTCGTCTCAGATCATGTGAAATAGTCCAACCCATGACAGCCTGAAAAACGAATGTTAAATGATGATGATGGTTACACATACACATTAACTGTATTTCTTATTTTCATTGCAATAATTAATTTGTTTCTATTATAAATAAAAACATCAACTTCATTTCGCATGATAATGATTAGCTTGATGACTTGTGGATGCAATGCACTTTCACGTGTGTCGCAGGCACAGATGCCAGGAAGGCGACGCTGGTAACGATCCCGCTCAAAAGGTGCTATTTACATGCCTTCTACCTTACAATTAACTAAATTGGCATAGAATAATGGTTTCATATTGTTTTATAATTAAGATCTAAACTGTTAATATATGAATGCAAAAGAGATTGTTGAAGAACTGCGAACCTACTTTTGGGTCCCCCTGTATATAGTAATTTCATTCTAAGACAATGTGGTAAGAACCTTATGTGGTTGATAAGTTTCGATAAAGAATACTGTGTGAATACAAGGACAACTGTATTTAGTAAACAAGTGTATTTCATGATTCAACACATTAAAAAAATCAAAAAAATCTGACGTTCAAATGTTGTTGGTTGATATTTTGCTCGTTGTTTGCATATCATGTTTTCTGTTATAGTTGGCAAATTGCCAAAGGTAAGTAGTTTTTCTATTTCATGATTCGACATAAGAAACAAAAAAAAAAAACAATCTGACTTAAAAAAAAAATAATAATTTGACTTTAACCCTTTCGTTACTATATTTCTGGCCAAAATACACCCCTCATGAGTTTCAATTAAATTCTAAAATAATCATGAATTTAGACTAGTCTCATTAAACACCTGTAACTTTTTTATTTATCAACATATTAATGTGATATTTGGAACATAATTAAAGAAAGGGTTCTTAATCAATTCTATTGCATAAGTTTTGTCTCACAGTTCTGCACGTACTGGGGGGGGGGGTACTGCTAGTGTCTCTCACATGTATATATTGGTTCAGCTTCACGAATCGTACTCGTTCATAATACTGGAAATATATTCATCGCCAAAAGGTTCCTGATCGCTCCAGTAATTTGTTATTCTGGGTAACTGTCTAATATCCATGATAATATTTATGGCAAAAAATGCCCGTATTTCATCTACAGTTGCAGGAAACTGCAAGCGATCTTTTTTTTCCCGGTTCGTTTACATTCTTCGTAACAGTTTGTTTCCGCAGTAATCAGTTGAAACAAGCATGAAAAGGAAGTCTAAAGGTTTCGCTTCCTGAGAAAGACTATGGCTAGACCCTGTTTCCTCACAAAAATTGTTAATAAAAACGTTTGTTTTAATTTTTACTCCATTCTGGTGTAAAATCATCCTCGCTGTCACCGTCGCCGCTTTCAGAATCGCTGATTTCGGTTTCGGATCCAGAAATATCCGATTCCTTATCGTTCACCACGTGCTTTTGTAGCTCATTCATTCTTTTCTTCGATATCTCCATATCTTCTGTTGAAAAACCTTCAAATTCGGAATCACTGCTTGATAGCATGAAACTCCTCTCCATCTTCAAAGTTGAAAAAAATCAACGCCGCAAAAAATGTGGAAAGAAATCTTCTAAAATTCACTGAGTTCAAATATCAGGCCAAACAATGTGGGAGACGGAAACTGAAAGAAGCCCGTCGTATATATCTATGTATGTGTGTATGAGTGTCTGTGTTTGTCCCCCAAACATCACATAACTCAACTGTTTGCAAAGTGAAATCAGGTGTTTTAACGACTGTATTAACGAGATTTGGGTTCAAATATACATTTAAATAACAATGGGTATGCTCGGCCGGCTACGGCCGGGTTAGTCTTATGAACCAAAAATTTTTTGGGCCGGCTACGGCCGGGTTAGTAACGAAAGGGTTAGAAAAAAAAAAATAATAATCTGAATTTAAAAAAAAAAAACAATCTGACTTTAAAAATAAAAAATTTGACTTTAAAAAAAAAAATAATAATCTGACTTAAAAAAAAAATCTGACGTTCAAATGTTGTTGGTTGATATTTTGCTCGTTGTTTGCATATCATGTTTTCTGTTATAGTTGGCAAATTGCCAAAGGTAAGTAGTTTTTCTTATTTTGTTGAGTATTTGCTGTTTTTCTTATTTTGTTGAGGGTTTGTTGTTAGGATTGGGGTTCAGACTTTAGACTATATTAGGGTTAGCTTGGGGATTTGTGAACGGTTTTTAGAGAGAATAGTTAGGTAAGAGATCAAAGTTTGAACTAGGGGTTAGGCTTTGTGGCGATGGGGAGGGTAGAGATTAAACAGGATCAGTACTGAAGATGAAGGTTTATTGCGAGTGTTGATCATGGTTTAATGTTGGGTTTAGCAGTGAAAGACAGGGATGAGGGCTAAGGTGAATGTTTTGTGCGATCATGCCTCATCCCCTACTAGAATAGGAGGGAAGAGGTAGGCCCAGGAAGACCTGGGATGAGGTGGTGAGGCACGACCTTCGAACATTGGGCCTCACCGAGGGATGACTTCTGACTGAGACCTTTGGAAATATGCTGTGTGCGAGAAGACTCGGCAAGCCAAGTGAGACCTAAATCTAAGGCCTCAGCCAGTCCACTTATGCGTACCTTCCTTCATTGGACACTAAACTCCACTTGCGAAGACCTGTTGAGGCAAGTGAAATTGAACGCTAAACTCCACTTGCGAAGACCGGTTGAGGCAAGTGAAATCGAAATCGAGTAAAATTCGATGATTGGCACCCATGCCAATGTCGTCTCCTTCATTAGACACAAAACTCAGCTTGCGAAGACTTATTGGGGCAAGCGAAAGCGAAATTGTGATGGCACCTGTGCCCAGCGTCGCCTTTCTGGCACTTGTGCCTGCGGCATATGTAAGGACTTTCGAGCGAGATCGTTGCCAGTGCCCCTGGACTGGCTCTTGTGCGGGTGGCACATAAAATACACCATTTTGAGCATGGCCGTTGCCAGTACAGCATGACTGGCCTTCGGGCCGGTGGCAAGTAAAAAACACCCACTACACTCTCTGAGTGGTTGGTGTTAGGAAGGGCATCCAGCTGTAGAAACTCTGCCAAATCAGATTGGAACCTGGTGTAGCCATCTGGTTTCACCAGTCCTCAGTCAAATTGTCCAACCCATGCTAGCATGGAAAGCGGACGTTAAACGACGACGATGATGATATATATATATATATATATATATATATATATAAATTGGAAATGTAAAATAAAAACAAGAGAGAAAGGATTCTGTATATATATATATATATATATATATATATATATATACATGTATACTCTTTTACTTGTTTCAGTCTTTTGACTGTGGCCATGCTGTAACACCACTTTTAGTCGAGCAAATCGACCCCAGGATTTATTCTTTGGAAGCCTAGTACTTATTCTATCGGTCTCTTTTTGCCGAACCGCTAAGTTACGGGGGACATAAACACACCAGCATCGGTTGTTATGTGATGTTTGGGGGACAAACACAGACACTCATACACACATACATAGATATATACGACGGGCTTCTTTAAGTTTCCGTCTACCAAATCCACTCGTACATACATCTATACATATATATATATACATATGTATGTATATATATGTATGTATGTACATATGTATGTATGTATGTATATATATATATATATATATATATATATATATATATATATATATATATATATATACATATATATGTATGTATGAATGCATGTATGTATGTATGAATAAATGAGTGTGTGGGTATGTATGTAGATATGTATGTATGTATGTATGAATAGACAGACATACATGAGGTGTGTCTGACAGATAGTGTCAGGCTCCATTAAACTTGAAATATGATATCCCTGGAGTTACTGGTCATCCATGGGATAATTACAATTTAAGTAGAGAGATTTTTTATTCTATTTGTCTATATCACTTGTCTAGAAGATAAAAGGATGTGTGTATATATGTAAATGTATGTAAATGGTAATTAGAAGTATATAAAACCCAAAAGAATGAAGAATTCGAATAATAATGAAAATAAACTTAAAAATATAAAGAAACATAAAGAAACATATATATGGTGCCGGGGTGGCTATGTGAATGGGCGAAGGGGTGGCTGTGTGGTAAGTACCTTGCTTACCAACCATATGGTTGTGGGTTTAGTCCCACTGCATAGTACCTTGGGCAAGTGACTTCAACTATAGACTCGGGCCGATCAAAGCCTTGTGAGTCGATTTGGTAGACGGAAACTGAAAGAAGCCCGTCGTATCTATCTATCTATCTATATATATATATGTGTGTTTATGTTTGTGTTTGTGCCCCTAGCATTGCTGGACAACCGATGCCGGTGTGTTTACGTCCCCGTAACTTAGTGGTTTGGCAAAAGAGACCGATAGAATAAGTCCTGGGGTCATTGTGCTCAGCTAAAGGTGGTGCTCCAGCATGGCCGCAGTGAAATGATTGAAACAAGTAAAAGAGAAAAGATATGTATATATATATATATTATTAATTTTTCTATATGTGATAGTGGATTTTCATCGATGAGTTCTTGAAAATTGGTTCTTTTCTTGAATGGATACAACGAATGTATGCATGTATGCACATATATAACCTTGCTTATATGCACATATATAACCTTGCTTATATGCACATATATAACCTTGCTTATATGCACATATATAACCTTGCTTATATGCACATATATAACCTTGCTTATACATATATACAAGTACACACAATCATATTGTCACTCACACACACTCACACACATATACGTATAATCTTAAAGTATACACACATATACGCTTATCCATCACTACACCTATACATATATACACATATATACACACACACATACATATATACAAATATATATGACACTAATACAAGGATAACGGTTAAATTCAAACATGCATTTTTTTAATATTGTTATTTTATTAAAACCTTTTTTTTAACACACATAAACATGCCACACATAGATGTATCTACACATACTCATATCTACACATGTTCATACGCACATAGTCATATACACAACGCGCAACACATACACATACGTGCACACACTTATGCATCTGCACATACGTACATACATATCAAACTATATACGCTCATACAGTTATATATATCTACATATATGTATGTATTATGCATCTCAACATGTATGTAGGGAATGGAATTCCACATGTAAAAGAGAGAGGAGGGTGATTATAGAGGTGTACTCCCGAGTGGAATCTGGATGTTACCCCATTCGCATTTACTGTTGAGAGAGGGTTTGTATTCCTGTATACAGACAGCTTCAGTGACTTGTCTCAGCATTGCATCAGTGGGATGTGTGGATAAGATATTTAAATTAAGTCTCCCTAACGAGCCCTTTTGGCAGTCTACAGCATGCTGGTAGAAGATGGAGTTTGGTTTCTTTTCAATGCAGTTGTCCAGGTGTTCTTTGAACCTATCATTGATACTCCTAGAAGTCTCATCAATGTATGACCCTGGGTTAGTCGCGCAAGCTCCTTATTGGCACTTGATCTGGTATACAGTGTTCTTGGTTTTGCAGTTCACGTTTGGGTTTGTAGGAAATACTGCACAATTATTTTGACAGATGATTCTATCAAACGGATATGATCTACATAATACAGATTTGATAGTCCTACCTGTCTTTTCTACAACTTTGATCTTAAGGCCAGTTTTGTGCAGGATTTTCTTGAATGCCTTACTTAATACGTTCTTAGGTGTAGCATCAACAAACATTACACTGTGAAACTTCTTGTTATCATACGAAGTATCATTCTTATTTCTTTTGTTGGCCTCCCCCTCTAACCTATTCCAGAACTTGTTGCGGTACAGGGGCCATATACCGTTTTCAGCATCTCTTAGGATGCGTTCGAATTTTGTTTTCGCTCCATTGTACACCCTGATTCTATAATGCTGTGTGTATCCGGAACGTTGCATTCGGAAAATATGGTGCTGGATGTGTTGTTGTCGTTGTTGTGGTTGGCATAGTGGCGATACTTTCCTCATTACACCAACTAAGGCTGCTACAAGGATGTTGACCTTGGCAGTACTTGACATCGCAGAGTCACTACGGGTTACCCGTGGATCAGCCACAGGTTTAGAGTAGTGTGAGTGGAGTAGACAGGGTTGAACAGTTCCGTCAATTCTTGTATTTTCTCTCCAGAGCTCAGTATCTAGGACGGGTAACTGTAACTGGGGTGTTTAGAGCGGTAGTCTACGGTAGCCGTTCTACTGCTGATATGGATAGGGTCAGCCATGTGTTGTATAGCTGTCATCACCTGTTGCTCATTTAGGGGAGTGTTCGTATCTGTATGTGTATCTGTATTATTATTACATTTCACGACGAGGTTAATGTGGTCGACGTATCGAGAGTACATGGCTAAGTGGATGTTACGGGTCGCAAAGCACTCTGTAAAATTAGCTATGCACTTAGCTATGTACACTCGATACGTTAACGACAGTACCTTCCTTGTGTTTCAAACCACAAGACGGAAGTTTTGCGGAGGTTGTGACTTCGAAACTCACTCGGGGCACAATTTTTTTGTGTCTTTCTACTGTGAATCTTTAAATATATTATATCTACATATATATATGTAAACATGACAGTTGACCATTTACGTATATAGAGATATATTTCATGCACGTGTGTGTATATACATATACGTATACTTTCGACTAAATAGATTTGAGTGGGGACGACCTTGAAGATCAACATTGAAGTTAGACAGATTCTGAGGTCGAAACTCGTTAGGAGCACAATTTTTTTTTTAACGTACTTTTATCATCAAACTTTAGATATATCATTTTGTAGAAATATGTAAATATATTTGACGATTTAAGTATCTGTATATTTAACGTGAATGTATATATAACGTTCATATATATATATATATATATATACAGAGAGAGAGAGAGGGGGGCACACACATATACTTATATCGCATAATCATCTGTGTACATGCAAATTGGTGGGTTAGGGTTAGGGTTAGAGTTAGGGTTAATTGTTTCAGAATCGTTTGTTTATGTAGTCGGCGCTTAATGTATATCGGCTGAATGGACGTCAGTGATTGGTTGAAATTACAGAAATACGACAACTTTAACATGGAATAATTTATGGATTTCTTTTTTTTTTAAAGAAGACTAAGAGAAAAAGATGTTTTATATGACACATTCTACCAGTGTTCCAAGTTTCAAAGTGTCTCGTTAATGAAAAATGTGGCCCCCATTTTAAAAAAGATCCGAGTTAGGGTTAGAGTTAGGGTTAGGGTTAGGGTTAAAGCAAATTTAAAACGAAAAAAGCAAATAAAACGAAGAATCGTTTGTTTATGTAGTCGGCACTTAATGTATATCGGCTGAATGGACGTCAGTGATTGGCTGAAATTATCGAAATAAGACAATTTTTTACATGAAATAAATTCGAATACAAAAATATTTTTCTGTTCTATAACATAAAATAGATAAGTATACGAAGTTTGAAAGTCTTTCGGTACCAAAAACACTACGTAAAACATTAATGAAAAATGTGGCCCCCGTTTTAAAAAAGATCCTATATATATATATATATATATATATATATATATATATATATATATATATATACAATGATAATAATAAAGTGACAACAAAAGAATGAAACCTCAATATTAGGTAAATATAGCATTATTTATATATGTATATAGATAGGACAATCAGTAAGTTGTCATAATAGTGTTTGGAGTGTGGATATGTGTATACATATGAGTACGTACATGCACATATATGTTTGTGTGTGTATGCCCATATACATGTTTGTGTGAGTGTGTATGTATGTAGACATTATGAACACAGGAGGTGTTTCTTTCTTTTTTTTATAAATCTCCTTTTACAAAACCACTACATTATAGGGATGTCAAAAAACCGACACCGGCCCCTAAGTGATGGCCTTGAAAAATTCTGTTTTAGTCGAATGAATCGAATCCAGCACTTATTTTGGTCTGCTTTGCTGAACTGCTAGGTTATAGGAGCATAAACACCA